>NW_007578294.1:457747-473608 GCF_000690725.1 Stegastes partitus
AATTAAACACAAGTGCAATTAGGTGATTTTTAAGTCTTAGAGATCTTTTCAATGTTGCTACATTTTTCTGGACTCAGAGTATAAGCAAACTGAGTTGATCTAATTGCTAAATCATTTGTGTCTGTCAGCATCTAAATGTTGTTAATGTGAGCATCATATTTATTCATTCCCTGCTTAAATTGCACCACCAGTTCAGAACTCACCGACTGTGCACCACTATAGCTGCCTTTGGCATTCCTGTCGTACCAGACGTGTAGATGTAGAAAAGTCTGTCTGCATGGAGAGAGAGGGGAGACATTTCTTAGGAGGATGTTCAAAAAACCCTTTTGTGCTTTGACATGTGTGGTATGCACCCGGACACCCCCATCAATCCCTGACATGTTTCTGTCTCTCCTTCCATTTCCTACGTCTGACAGGCCGAGCAAGCAAAGACTTGAAGAGCATCACCTTAAGAATGCCGAGTGATAATAAATACAGAAAAGCACATTGATAAAACAAACGCAGAATTTATCACCTAATAACTCAAATGTTGTGTGTAGAGTAAAATTTTAATGTATCTCATCAGAAAAATCCAAACATTGTTTACAGTGCATGTAATTTTATGTGACTACTCTGCTGAAGTGAGCTGGTGATTTGTTTGACAGCAGTGTGTGTTCGTGCATGTGTTGTCAAGTAGGTCGAATCTCATAAAAAAAACGACCCGAGAGAGTTAAATCTGGCAGCCAGCAGTTTACTCTGGCAGGCAAAGACTTGCGAAAGATAAGAAGTTTGTTCTGTGTAATACAAGAGCCTGATATGGCAACAGAATCATTCCAGTAATCCAATGCATAAACACTGCAAAGCCTCACCGTTAAATTCTTTTTCCAGTTTGTACCGTGGTGGGTGTTTGGGGAAACCAGCCAGCAAAGTGTCCAAGTTCTGAACTTGGAGGCTGCAGAGTTTCTTCTCATCCTGCTGCTGATCACCAGTCCTGAACAAAACCATGTCGGGCTGCAACAGGTCGATCACTTCTGACACCGCTGGAACATAACCAAAAACCAAGTGTTTGAAATGTAGAGCAGGCAAATCAGCACAGGTTGTTTTTTTAACTAATCAGTAAAAAATCCACTTAACGGCTTGTTAGGTTTTGTGTTGGACTGTATCCATCCTACTAAACTGCTGTCAGCAAATACCATCAATCAGCAAATATGTCCACTATCTCTATTTTTAAACTTTCATCTTCACTGTAAATATATATATATATATGTGTGTGTTTTTAACTGTAATTTTTAAAAACAATTTACTGTTAGTTTACAGATTTTAATTTACATGTGTCACCATGAAAAAGATGAAAATAATATTCACATCAAAAATCTGTGTTTTTATAAATGATAATTTGTTCTTTTACTTCTTTGACTGTAAAATTGCACTTATTACAAGATTTAAATCAGAAATATCTTGTTGTTTTACAAAAATCTGACATTACTTGAAAGAAAAATGAAATACATTAAAGAATAAAAGGTTGAAGTGAAATTAGTAAACTAGTAAATCCACAGGCAAAAGTTTTAATTTATGTTTCACCATAAAAAAAACTGTAAATAATTTCCACTGTATTTTTTATAAATGGTAATTGACTCCCATACACTGTAAAATTACACTTTGTACCTGTATTTAAGTCAAGAAAAAATAATATTATTTTACAGATACTTGCTGTTATTAGAAAAAAAAAAATTTAAGATTGAAAATTGGTATTTTTCTGCTATTTCATAGATTTTCCCCTTCTGCGAAATTACACATAATATCTTGCAAAAATACAGAAACAAGTATCTATTTACATGTCAATTGAACAAAAAACAGGCCAAAATTGTAAATAATGTCAAAATGAAAAATCTGTGCTTTTAAAAATCGTAATTTTTACAGTGTTACCAAAACATTATGCTTTTTTATATATTTAAATCATTCAAAAATATCACTGTTTTCAGATCATTTGCCATTATTCTCACTATTTTTACAGTCTTTGAACATTACAGTATTTTTACTGGCACACTTGCTGCCAGATTTTCATTGTTTTTTTTCACAGATGATTTAGTTATTTACAGCGTACGATTGCTTCCCACCTTCAGTCATCTCTGCTCCGAACACCACAGCTCGAGCTCCAGACACATTGACACAGTGCAGCAGCGAGTGCAGACGAAGGTTGTGGTTGAGGAATGCAGCCTCTACACCCACCGTAGCCAGGCCCAGCCACAGAGCCACCGATAACGGCTGGCTCTCCAGGTACAGTGCCACCACATCGCCCTCCGTCCAGCCCTGCGCCAGAGCCCAGTGTGCCACAGCATGGCATCGCTCCTGCAGCTCCCTGAAACTCCAAACCTGGAGAAGCATGAAGATATAAATGCTGTAAGTTTGATTTCTATCACAGTGAAGGTGCCAGTACTGTTTATCTGCATTGTTTTGATGAGTACCCACCTCTCCTGTGGCCTCGTAGATTAAGGCAGGTTTGTCTGGGTGCAGGGTCACCATCTGAGCAAACAGGGAAGGGATGGTGCTTCTATTTCGCAGATTACGGTACATGGATAACCTAACTTTTAGTATAACAACCAAGCACCTAAAGGGAGTAGAAAGGTGAGGAATGAGGGACAGTTGAACACAAGAATGGAGTACTCAGCATGGAAGATGAGTATCTGTCAAACAAGAGATATCAAGTTCCATGAAAACTACTTGCATACATTAAGTCTCTCTTGACGGTGCACGCAGCTACATGAATGTACTTCCAGGATCCCATCGAGAAAATGCCCAGCCCGAATCCCACCAACAGGATATGGAGCCATGAGAGGGACAGCAGCAGCACGGCCCCCAAAACAACGAGGCTCAGTGTGACACCGCTAGTCAGAGGCATGATGTTATCTGTGGGGACCAAAGCGGTGACTTTACACTCACAAAGAATCAATCAAAATGCACAGAATTAGAACTTGGTGAGAGGAGGCTTACCTGTGCAGGTATTTTAAGTGTTCTCCAACAAGAATACAGAGAGTTGACAGCAGGAACGGTCTCTGAAGAGCTCATTCAGCAGCTCTGCAGGGCGGTCCAGTGTTTACAGAGTGGCCGACAGAGGCGAAATGCCTGATAGGAGGCAGCACATAGTCAGAGAGCGGTGCAGGTTGCGACTCATAGCTCCTGCGTCACCACACCGAGGGTGATTCACTCCCCCCCAGGAGGCAAAAACGTCATGTAGAGTCTGATTTACGACATGATAAACGTCTGATTTCATGCCGAAAGTATTAAAGTAATTGTTCGTTTGAAGGGAAACATTCAGAATGCCACATTAGTAGGTGAATTCCTTTAAGTCTAGTCGAAGTACAACGAGAAAATATTCCATTACATGTAAAAGAACCACATTTAGAACAACAAGTAGGTTCTCATCTTTAGATTGCAGCCTTTAAAAAGTAAAAAGCACAGCAGAAGGGCACCTGTCACGGGATAATTATCACTTCACATCCAAGATTTAAAGCCAGAGTCGGGTTAATCTGCTATTTTGAAGCAGTTGTGTGTTATTTTCTTTTTGCATGTTTTGTGCATTTAAAGTTTAACCTGAAAAATAGCTGTCAAACGAATGCAGACTTTAAAATTTGAACTATTTTAAAAGAAAACTGGGTATGCTTTTCTCCATACAAGAGAAAACTCATAAGCAGTAACATGCAAACCTGCTCAGTTTTGCACAGTTAAAGTTTTTTGTCGCTACAACAGTTCAGAGAAAATTCAAAACACACCACAAAAGCAAAACCTGTCACGTAGAAAGATTGATTTGAAATCCAGAAGTTTGCTCCCATTTAAATCAATTTCTATAAAACTGAAAACATGAAAAGAACTACAAATATTTCAGAGCTTTTTTGGGTTTCTGTTTCACTTTGTGTCTTTCTAGTTACGCTACATTTATCATGCCTGCTGTTACTTGTGCAGCTGCTATTATGCGAAGGTTTTGGCTTCTTTTTCACTTACTTTCCATAGAAATACAATTAATTTTGTGACACTCCTCGTGGCACTGAGGAGCAGGTCTTCCATCACGTACATCCTTGAGAAGTTACACAACGGACAATCTTTGACACGGTTTGATTGTTTTCCTGAATGCAGACTAAGTGTGACTCATGCAGACTTGTAACTGTTAGTCAAGAATGAAATACAATAAGTTTGCTAACTGTAACTTTAAAAAGTCCCATCTGTCATATCCATCTGACTAAAGCATCCACAGTATGCATCTATCTGATAAGGACTAACACTAATAAACCACACATTTTAAGCATTTTTCTGATGAAGTAGAAGCTTTAATACATTTTGTGGTGCATATTCTTTAAGGAAAACAGTACCGAAAGTAAAAAAATAAGTTCATATAGTATATTCTAACAACAACAATTCTTACATTCACCAAAAGCTGCATAATGCACGTAGCTTTTTCACATAAAAAATACATTTTGCAATGCATGAATAAAAGGCTTCGATGGTCTTTTTTTTTTTAAAAAAAAAACAACAACAAAAAAAACTGCAGTGACACTTATGAACCGAAGAACAGTTTAGCTGTTAAAACCAGCACTTCGGTGGTTTTAATTGGGTTTGTAGAACAGAAAGGGAGACGTAATTTAAATCTAAAGAAACGGTCAATCAAGGAAAATTTTCATATCAAAAAATCAGAAAATAAATCCAAAGATTTGCTCCCACTTTCTCTAAAGACAACATGTTCTAAAAGTTTCTATAAAAACTGAAAATATAAAAATATATTTTCACAACTGTTCAGGTTCAGTAAGCGAGGCTGGTTCTCAAGTCTTCTCGATTATTACATGCACTGTGCGAGTGAAGGTGTGCCGGATCCTTTTTTTTTGTTTTTTTGTTTTTTTTACAATGGAAAAGTGCAATAAAATAAACTCAGGTCTGTACAACTCCCATTACTGCTGAAGTTCTCATTTAAGGGATTGTGACTTCAACCTTTACAGTAACTAACAATGTGTGCAGGCACAAGCTAACAGCTATAATAAGAACATAACAAAATGGAAATGTATTCCTTAAACACAGTTTGATTGCAGGAAGCTGCAGGCTTATCAAAAGGGTGGGTCTGTTTTTGTAAATTGCCCAGACGGATTTGTTTACTTGGTTTACAATTTCAAGAACAACCAAAAAAAAAAAATCAAAATATAAAATTCACATACACCTGTGGATAAAGGGCACAGCTCAATTGTAAACTGAGATAGATTCTTTTCAAAATAGCCACAAGTGATTTAAAATCACTTATTTTGTTTAGGAATGAAAGTAACAACAGATATAAGATCTTCGCAGGAGCCCGCATGGGAACATGAGCAAACTCAGAGGCACTTCATGGGTAATTTGTATCATCAGTCAGTTGTTTCTTTCCCATCACAACATACTGTTGAATACAGTACATGAAAAAAAAAAGTTATCTGAGAAGATCCCATAAACAAAAAAAAGCACGCCCATCCTTATTTTTACATTAAACATTTATATAAAATAGAGTGCAAACTGTTTTCTTGTGCTACTCATATTTTCTTGCAGCCGACATAATTTCGGCTTCGCCGTCTGCACTTTAAAATAAATATATCTATATTAGTCTCACTTTGAATCACTTTGAAGGGAATACAGCTTATTTTACGATTGTGATATGTTCATCGATGAACCGATGGGCTTCACTTCTTCAGCCTGTGAATAAACACTTTTAACAGTTGGCTTCTTCTTGCCTGCTGCCACATAAGTAACACAAATAAAAATCAGTCTTTATCGATACAACTCCATCTACAGAGAGTGCTGCAGAACACGATCAGTAAGGAAAATAACTAAATAAATGAGGTAAATGCCAGACCTTATGACCCTTAATACAACTGATTGGCTGATGGTGTGATTCAGTTTCATGGATTTAGGTTTATGGCTTTAAAGTTGTAAAAGAATTTGGTCCCACTATTTATATTAGGTGCTGAAAGGACTGAACTTCAACCACAGGGCGGATAATTACATCTGCAGCGGTAAACTACTGATGTGGTGGGTGAACTTCATAAAAACAAGTAATACCTGCTTGCAGATCCACAGTACCAAACAGTGATGTTTCATTTTGACATGAAAACCTTTGTGAAAACTCCGACACACTAATAAAACCTTGTGTATCAGAAATCCATTTTTACTTCTTTCCTAACTCACAAATCAAAGAATGTATTCTGCCATCCCCAGGTACAGAGTCACTGCTTTCAGTGGAGTTTAAACTGACGTAAAGGTGAAGAAATAAATGGCTGAATTTTTACTTGAAGTGATTCAAACCTTTAAAATGAGGGCCCAGATAGGCTAAAGGTGTGATAGTCTGTCTTTGGGGGAGAATTAAAAACAACAGCTCCTCAAATTTGTGATTCTCCGGTGTGCTGCCCACTTCGAGAACCCTACAGAAAGACAAACCACATCGTCAGAAACAGAGCAATTATTCAACCAAAATAGCAATTAAAAAATACAAAATTAGAATTAAAAGTCTGGTATATTGGTTGCTTTATACTTCTAGTCCACAACAAATCACAGGGAGTACTATACTTTTTACTCCTTTATTTGACAGCTGTTATTAGACACAGTACTTCAGATTTTACATAAAAATAAAAAATGATATTTTTATAAAATGCTGTGCAGTGTTAAATTGAAAAACACTAAACAAATGGATTCATGGCAATTGGACTTAGGTTTGAGCTCTGGAACATTTATCTTGTTGTCTTTAAATCATTTCTGTATAGTTCTGGCTGTAGTCTATGTTGTATGTCTTGCTAGAAAATAAATCTTACAGGTAGTCTTACAGCTTATTTGCAGAGTGCACCAAGATTTCTGTATGCTTTGCTGCATTAAATTGGCTTTTCAAGCCCTCCAGGGCCTGCTGCCAAAAAGCATCCCCACATCATGATGCTGCCACCCCCATGCTGCCCAGTGGGAATGGTGTGTCTGTGATGTCATATTCCTTACATTTCTTCATTATAGAGTTAACTGTACTCAAAAGGATATTCAGTGACTTAGACATTTTCTTTTATCCGTCCCCTGACGTATGCGTTTAAATAACCTTTCCATGGAGTTGCTTGATGTGCTCTTTGGCCGTCGTGCTGTAGTTATAGCCAGGAGCACTGATTCACCAGTGACTGGACCTTCCTGGTTCAGGTGTCTTTATACTGGTCACTTGGGACACATTCACTTCACTCAAATGATCTCCATTCTACTAATTGTGTGTCTTCTAGCAACAACTGGGTGCACCTGTGTTTAATTATGTGAGTCACTTTCAACAGGGTGAATTGTGCAATCACTTATTTTACATTTCAGATTTTTAACTAATTGACATTTTTATTTATTTATTTTTTATTTATTGATATTTTATTTTATTATTACTTTTGCAGAATTTAGTTTTCAGTTTGACATGAAAAAGTCTTTTTTTTTGTCAATCCTTGCCCTAAAAGCCAAATAAAAGGAGAGAATAGTATTTATAGTCACTGTATATTATTTTTATTTAAGAAAAGAATATTTCTTCAATAGCTGTACTGGAATGAAGCTTTTGGTGCATTAATATTTAAAACTACTCAGGACTTTTGTGGTCTTTGGGACCCCAGGCCACTTTGGTTTTGGTGACAGGTATTGTTTTTTTTATTTTTTGAAGAATTTATATATTTATATATATAAAGAGGGACATTTGTCATGCATTTGGAACCAAAAATACATCAACTTATCAGAAAATGTATTTAACATAATATAAACGTCTATAATGAACACCAACAAATATTTTGCACATATTCTTTCTTAGGGTCCCCAAAAGACCTTCTACGTATGGCAACATGAAAGTCCTGAATCGGGTTAAGCAGTATTTTAATGATGCAACTGCTCAAGAATAAGCTCATATATAATACTTCATACACTGTTGATCTTTTGTCAGCAAAACACAGATTCTTGATTAAAAATTATAATCTGCACAGCAACCAGTCACTACAGATGTCAAATAAATGTAGCGGAATAAAAAGTACATTCCAAAATTGTACACAAGTGTTGTGGTTGAGTCAGTGTTCTCAGTTACTTCTCACCACTGTGTGCTTGTGACACAGACGGTGAAAATGTTGATGGGTAATATCGCTTCGTGCTTACCTGCGACTGACTGCTGGAGGGATTGGTGGTGCTGAAGTCCGAGTATCTCTTTTTCTGTGGCGTGCAGATACAAGAGAGGAAATGGGCGTACTCGTCTCTCACCTGCAGAGGGCATCAGAACATCAGGAAATAAAATCCGCAGCTGCCAACTCTGACAGTGGTGCAATCTAAGACCTTTGCCGTCACATTTTCCCTTTCGGTTGATTTTTTTCTTTCTTTCTTTTAATCTATTGTGTTAATGTCCACGCCGAGCTTCACACTTACACAAGACTAACATATCCTACCTGTTTAGACAGCAGGCAGTGCATGATGAAGACCAGTGCACCCTGTAGGCTGTTGAGGATCGTGAAGATGTATGCCACTGCTGCTGGTCCCTCTTGAAACAAGAAGGCCCCAAACACCCACATCAGACCCAGGATGCACATCTGGGCTATAGCTGTCACTGTGAACGCTCTGTAGAATGAAAAAGGAGGATGGGACGTAAAGGTCAGTGAAAGAGAAACACACACAGAGAGATTATCCATGGATGACTCAGTTACCACTGCGCTATCTGGAAAACCCCTCAAGAGTGAAAGGAAAGAAAATAGGTTGTGATGACTGAAAAACGTCACAAAACAGACATTTCTTTATCAGTTTACGGTCAAATGAAAGCTTGTGGGGGAAGACAAGCCAAAGGCAACTGATGAATATAAAAGATTAGCATAAAGGAGGCCCAGTATTTCAATAACTGTCTCTGCCAAAAACCCTCTGCATGGGCCCTTTGTACGAGTCACTGATGTGTCCTTATTTTTCCAGTGAAAAAGAAGATCAGGTTTTGATTTCAATCCCTCAGAATCAGCGAGGGCTTCTTTCACCAACTTGCCCATGAGTCATTAATCAAACAAGAAGACCCGAAATGTGGATAGGGTACACGTTTTTCCACTGACAAAAAACCACACAAACATTTGAATTATAATTTAAAGCTTTCTGAGTTTTTCCTCGACTGAATAAACTCCTTTCTTGCTTGCTTTTTTTTTTTTTTTTTTTTTTTGCACAACAAGTTTTAAGTTTCGCAATTCCTTGGACTAAATTACACGTCACTGATTGATGAGTCAGCGCATCCAAAGAGAGATGCTTTTTCATTTTGGCTCAGATGTGTTTTGCAGCTGCACATTTTTAAACAGAGAGAAGTAAAATAAAAATCAAAGACCAAACTTGCAGATAGACAGGGTTTGGGGGGGTAAAGCCCCTCAAGTAGCAGCCCATCAGAGAGCAAAGTGCATATTATGAAAACATTCCCTACATTTTTCCGTTCACAAAACTCCCACATTCTTTCCATCAAAGCATTTCTCAATGCTGCCCTACTGAATCTATATATGTTTTATCTTGGCGTCTGGTTGCGCAGCGGAGAAAGTAACGTTGCTAAAGACATTACAACAGCAGCAAAAATCCACACAGTTTCACACACATTCAAATAAACACAGACTGACTTGATTTTGTGCAGTTTGGAGAGGTCTGGGTTGAGGCTGGTGAACTTCTGGGCGAGTTTCCAGACAGTGACGATGAAGAAAAAGACATTCAGGAAAATGATGAAGCACACGGGGCCGTAGAAGCTCCAGATGAGGCCGTCTTTCAGGGATAGCCAGCAGCTGCAGATGGGAGGAAGGAAACACATGTTCATGACAGAGTGTCCATTACGCCATGGAGATAGATAACGGCAAGTGTGTCTAATCCACTCCCACTATGATGCAAGCAAGTGTGCACTCACATACGCACAGAAACGCGCACTTGTGTCTCTCATTTGCGCTCTTTAACACAACAAACAAGCAGTTTCCGCATAGTTCCCCCTTTAGTCACACACTTACTACTCGTTAGTGCCGTATCTCGTTGGTCTAATGATGCCAGACAGAGTGACGATAACAAGAGGTGCCCCGTAACCCGTGATATACAGGTAGAGAGGCCGGATGGTGGCGTTGAACACTAGGACAACCATGCGGTACAGCTGCACCCCTTCTAACAGCATCCAGGTGAAAACGCCCAAGAAGAAGAAGTGAAGCATCGCTGCAACAAACCTGCATCCGGCCTGTATGGAGAAAGAACAGATTAAAGATGAATGAGTGCTCTGTCATTGCATTTAAAGCAGTAAAATGGTTAAAAAAAAAAAATAGGGTTCTGAGTTGAAACTAGTCACACAAATATACAGTTTTGATCATCTGGATAAGATTACTACTTGAAATAAGACCAGTGGAGGAAGAGGTAGAACTGCCTTTTAGTCTAGTAAAAGTAGAAATACCAATATATGTGAAAGTCCTGCTTTCCAAATCTTTAGGTCAAAACCAAAATCTCACGACATACTTTTGGTGTAAAAGTAACTGCTGCATTTAATTTCAAAAGTAGCATAAAGTAGAAATAATTGAGTAAAGCACAAGTTCCCCAAACTGTACCGCTCATTAAGAAATGTTGGGTATTCCGAGACGCTTAAGTAGAAAGCAACTGGACTTCTCTTTTAGGTTCTTGAAGAGGATTCTTTCAGAAGAACTGTAGAAGCCTCTTGGATGAGAGATGAAATGTCTTCAAGAACCTTAAAAGAGAGGTCCAATTGCTTTCTACTGAAGCTTCTAGGAATACCATGACCTAGATGATTGAGAATCTCCAGACATAAGGGATGTTACCATTTTATTTCATTTTGGAGTGTCCTCATCCAATGCCAAGCTTCTCTTCTCTCATTTTGTGATTTCCTGCTTCATCGTGAGCATACTCAAGTGTACTATTTATGAAAAACGAAACTTTTTTCCCCCCTTTTTGTGCCTCAGGAAAACCACAAGGGTGTTCTGCTGCAGCGTGGCAGGAAGATGGGGTTTGAGGTTTATTACTGCAGGAATGCTCTGATGTTACTCTGAAGAAGACTGTGCTTTGTAGCATCTACACGAGAAGATGAGTGTCATGTGATGTAATTACATGTTAAATGTGGTTTATTTAGAGGTATGGGCCTTTCCCTACGCTGGCACATGATGTTGCCGTGCGTGCAAATGCAGTTAACAAATAAAGGCTACCAGTCAGCTTCAAGTCCAGCTATCTCCAGCGGGTCAACGCAGTGTAAACATCCAATTACATTTTTATTCACTGCATTCCGTGTAACTGAAGTCACGGTTTGTTTTTACGTACTTCAGGTTTAGTTTGTGAAATGCCAGCCAGGAAGATGAGATCAGCAAAGAAGAGGCAGATGCAGAGGTGCAGGTGGATGGTGGTGCGAGTCCCTTGTATGGATCGGCAGAACATGAACGTCAGGATGCAGAATATCAGACACAGCAGGGAGATGGTCAGCCCGATCTTGGTCACCAGCAAGAGCCCAAAGGTGTGCTGGAAGAGAAGACATGATGTGAGTAACTGGAAACCGTTCTGGATTTCTAGAGAACAAGAGATGGAAGTTTAATATCCATCATACTTTCATTGGTACACTTAAGAAACAAAGACTTTTTTTTTACATGGCTGCAAACCCAAATGTTAATGTTACATGCAGTAAAACCAACGTATTCAGCTGAAACGCTTTAAAAGCTCAGTGGCTGGTAGAAATTTTCTTCTCGTGTTTTAATAGAATATTAGTATTAAATAATGCATGTAGTAAATTAATACTAATATTTGTTAGAACAGGTTTCATGTGCGTCTTTAGTCTGCGGCTGTGTCAATATGCCGTGGTTTTTGGGTTTTGGTTTTGTTTCCTGTTTAGTTCCTGTTTTATTTTGAATTCCCCTCCTCGTGTGTTGCTTGTGTTTTCACTTCCTCCCCTTGTCCCTGTTTCCCTCTTCGTTTGATGGCCCTGATGAGTTTCATCTGTGTCTTGCTTCCCCAATAAACCTTATTACCTGTCTGCTCATCTGTTTTGGTAGTTTTTAGATTTGTTCAGTCAAGTATGTTATCTAGATGTCACACTTCAGACTTTTAGTTTGCTTTTTTCTTGGACCTACCAGCCTGCGTTTGTTTCTTTATCCGTCAGCCTTTGATAACAAGGTTTTTATTAAATTTTTGTCTCTGTCTGCCTGCCTTCAGGGTTTGCACCTGGATCCTCACCTAATAATCTCCTGACCCGCGAAAAACATTCATTTCTTTGGCAGTCAAAGCCAAAAAGCAATTTTTTTGTGAAGTTTTGCAACACTAATATGTTTGCATAAGAGACTAATAGACTTAATGTGTTGGAGACATTTTATTACATTTTTTTTTGGTTTCCATTTAGGTGTGTTTATCTGTTTCTTACCTCCATGGGGTAAAGGGCCATGAGCACAGCAAAGCTGCTCAGATGTTTACACGTACAAGAAGTGTGTGTGGCATTAGAGTACTCTGGTGAGCAACCATCTGTGGACCAGACTCCTTTTTCATTCCAGTATGCGCAGATGTAGCGCAGCCGAGGGGACTCCGCTTCATCCTAAATCAAAACCAATGCAACAAAGATGGGCTGTTACTCGAAAATGATCGAAAGAAATGACACATCGGTTAAATTTGGACCACTGTCAAAGAACTGCGTGGGCCTACCTCTAGATGTCTGAGGGTGATTTTAACAGGGTGATTCAGTTTCTGAGTGGACGGGTTGGAGACCACAACAGATACAACTTTAGAGGAGACCTGGAAGGACGGCTCCATACCATCTTTTTGATATTCTTTGAAATCCTCAAAAGACTCGTTCATGGATTGCTCAAGGTTTTTGTAGGTCAACAATGCGGCCAGAGCAAAACCTGTAAGAGACACTCGGACCATGATTATATTATAGAGGAAAAAATTACTTTTTTTTGTCAGAAGAGAAAAGAAGTTTACCGGGGTATGTTCCTGTCCCAGCTGCTGTCGTCCAGTCGGTGTCGAGGCTAGCGTTTTCATTGATCAGACGGATTGGTCCAGTTGGTCGGGTCTTTCCTCTTTGAACAGCAATCTCTACATCTATTCAAGAAAATAACAAATGGTAAACTTCCTTTGCATGGTTAATGTTTCATTGTCATTCAGGAAATAGAGCTTTTGAGCTGTTTTCAGATCACAAAATGAGCTCATGGATTGAATTTTGTTACCAGTCTCTGTGGTCTCCATCTTGGTGTGGTTGCCTTTGAGCTGAGGACCGATGAGCAAAATAGAGTTCTCCATTGTGCCGAGCAACTCGCTCACACCGTCGCTGCTGTTCAGTTGTCTGGGAGACAGCATCACCTCAGTGGCCGTGAAAAGTTTCTGTCCAAGATGCAGGACAGGAGGGACATTGAGAACACTACCTGCATTTGCATTTGGTGTTAAAATGTGTGCGTGTTTTGTGGCTTTTTGCTGACCTCCAGTAGCGCCTCTCCATCAACCTTCCCTACACCAGCAGAGCTTGGGTTAGACAGACTCAAACAGCTGTTTCTCATCATGGACAAAATGTCTGCCAGGCCTGCGAGCGACTAGGAGAAAAAGAGACACGGAGAATAATGAGACTATTCAGCTCGTCCTGTAGCGAGGTTCATGTATACTAAACCCTGCAGGGTCACAGACTGGTACTAGAAATAGAGAAAAAGAGCTGAAATGTTCTTTAGCAAAAAAATTGGACTCTGGATTAAAGACAACTTGAAGATAAATACTCTGCTGGAACTTATATTTTTTCTGTATCTATATGTGGTGCAGGATTATGCAAATAGTTTTGCATCTAAACTTACTTGTGCAGCTTCATCGTCGCCACCGAAGCTGTTACAGTCAAGCTCTAGGTGACACAAAGCGCAACATGAAACTGTTATGACACCAGATTCATTGAAAGGAGAAGAGTGTGGTAAAATCTTCACAGGAAAGCAACAGTGCCAACTTGTATCTGATCAACATAGTGAGACACAGACCACTGGCTGTGTGGAAACGGATCAGTCGACGCAGAAAGTACAGAACGTGTAGCAAGCAAAATTACAATGATGAGATTTAGAAGATAAACAGGTGCCAATAGCTGTTATGATGTGTGAATTACATTCGTGCGTTTAGAAGGTTATGCAATGAAGCTGTGAACCTCTAGTTCTTTCAGATAAGAATTATGAGGAAATAAAGCCATGAAATGCACACTTTATCTGAAACAAGCAAAGGTAATGGAGGGAAACAGCACGTGCACAAACTCACCTGAGCACGGCGTCCTTTTGTTGCCGTAATTGGTGTATCCTTCTTGGCAAATGCACCAATAACTCCCAAGAACATTATGACAAGTTCCTTTCTTTCCACAGATGTCTTCGTTGTTATCTTTCGCGATCTTGCATTCATTTATATCTGCGTGAGGACAGAAAGATAAATGATCATTGCTCGGACGATGACTTTGGTGACACAGGCGTAAACACATCTTAATATAGAAAGGTATTGCCCGGGCCCACAAGGGAACAAACATCTCCACAGTGTAAGTAGTAGCAGCATGGTCGTGTGAGTTTTTCAGTGCTGGCAAAAAGATCTTAGAGGTTTTTCTGAGCTTTCCTGGCAAACAGTGTCGTGAGTTGTTGTCTTGCCATTTCAGGATAGTTAAAAGCTACAATTAAAACTTAGCAGGAGGCGGGAGATGGCTTTGTGGTTTAGGTCAGATATAATCACGATGACGCAGAAGAGTGTGTGACCTTTGTGCGATCATCACAGGACAAGCAGATTTTAACATAGGAATAGGTCATTTCAATAAACCGCTTTTATTTGGTGCAAAATCCCGAAGATTGTTGTCAGAGCAGCTGTTCCCATTACGCATCAATACAATTTATTTATGTAACAAAACACAACAACAACAAAAAAACAACACAATCCCTATTCCTCTTCTAAACTTATTAGCAATAAACTGCACCGGCGCTCTTGGCGGTTCTGCTACGGCAGCTTTACTTGGTACCGTCTGGTGTATCAGTAGTTTGTAAGCAAATCTCAGTGAAATTTACCTGCATAACAGAGTCAGTTCATATTTTTAAGTCTTATCTATTTGTGCTATTGCTGTGCTGGTTGTAGCGTTAAATGTAAAGGTTTCTATAATTTATATAAACTGTATGACTTGATGTTTGAGCATCTCTTAAAGTTTTGTTCAGAACAGTTTTGTATGAGCAAGGGCAGGTTAGAAGTGGTAAAACTGTGACAGAAGGTATGATGGATTTCTATCGACTGAACAAAACAAATTAATTTGAAAACACAGTGAATCCTTGGATTTGTTGCATTTTTGTGTATTTTCTGTAGGGTTGCCACTAAAGCTCAAAATTAGTATCATTCATTAATGATTACTATGGAATCTTAGCTGTAATATTCATTCGCGTCAGGTAAAGTTTCATTTTATATAACTTTTTTAGGGTTTTGATCTTTAACATGTAAATTACTCCATTACATTCACACCAAAAACAACACTGTAGGGTGTTGATAGCGATATTTAAACTTGTCAATTCATCAAGTCGATCATATTTTTAACCTGCGAAGCACTTTGTCGGTATGGCTACTGTCTGGCTACTGCTTCTTTTCGTGTGTGCTTCTGTTGTTGGGGATAACACTTGTATCTTTTCATGCTTTCATGGTGATGTGCTTCCTTGTTCACAATGAAAATTACACTGTACTCATCCAATATCTTGACATTTTTTTTACAGTATTGTTAACCTGCTATTCATTCCGACAAGGCATATTGAATTCATAACTGACTTGTTTGATAAAAAGCTGTCATGTATAATATGAAAAACAAGAGCTTAACACAGAAGTTCCAACTCAACACATCAGACCCCGCTTATTACCAACTGGAGGGGCCATAAGTTCACTTTTAATACTTTTCCA
>NW_007578295.1:0-19543 GCF_000690725.1 Stegastes partitus
AGAGGAGATGACAACAGGAAGTAGAGCTGACAAAGATCACATGAAGACCAGACTACAAAATAAAAGCTGCCAGCAGAAACAGGAAGACGAGACAGAAACAAAAGTTTAACTTGACCACAGAGTGAACCACGACACCGTGTGGGTCCTGCTGCCCCCCTGTGGGTCCCGCGGCCCCCATATCGGTCCTGCTGCCCTCATGTTCGTACCGCTGCCCCCGTGTGGGTCCCGCTGCCCTCATGTTGGTACCGCTGCCCCCGTGTCGGTCCTGCTGCCCCCCGTGTGGGTCCTGCTGCCCTCATGTTGGTACCGCTGCCCCCGTGTGGGTCCCGCTGCCCCCCTGTTGGTCCCGCTGCCCCCCTGTTGGTCCCGCTGCCCCCCTGTGGGTCCTGCAGCTCTCTCAGACGACGCTCTCGGCTCTCTTCGATCATTTTTAACAGCATGTGATCTGCAGGACAAGAGCTGCCTACTATTCATCCTTATTGAGGAAAACCAGAACCAGCCCAGGGTTCTGTTCAGCACTGAAGCCAGGCTGACAAAGAGCCACAGCTCCGTGGAGCCTTGTTTCCTTCAGCTCTCAGCAGTGAAGACGTCATGACCTTCTTCACTGATGAAGTCTGAATATGAGACAGAAACTCATGAACATGTGTGTAGGTGCAGCAGCAGCTCTGGATGCATCCATAGGACCAGATCTATACTGTGACTGTTGTGACCCACAGTAGAGTTAGTGATGGAGTTCCACAGGGCTCTGTGTTAGGACCTTGTACATGCTCCCTTTAGGCAGTATTATCAGGGAGCACTGCAGACATTTCCACTGTTATGCAGACGACACCCAGTTATATTTATGTATAAAGCCAAATGAAACCAATCAGCTGGACAGACTCCAACATGTCTGAAGGACATAAAGACTTGGATCAGTGTTTCCTCTGGGATTGTTTCCAGCAGGGGGCAGCAGGCTGTCTGGGAGCCGTGGCAGTGTAAACACATGACATCTGACTGCAGATGTTACTTTTACAGCCTATTGTTGAATGGCCAGTTGAAAATGGCTTTTTAAAGGCTGACTGTAAAAATTTAAAGAAAAAATAAAACAATAAAAATAAAAACAATAAATAATAACGTCTTGATGGGGCTGTAGAATCAGTGGCTAAGTTTGCACCCAGGCTCAGAACAATGACTTTTTCTGGGTTATCTATAGAAGAGCTCTGAGGCTCTGTTGGAGGGAAATTCTCTGAGAGGCTCTGATAAATTATTATGCTCCACTTCTTCTGGACAAAATATCTGTTATTTTTTTGTGGAAGTCTCCTGATCTTCCTTCGCTGCACTTGACCTGCTAACTGTATATCGTACCCAGTCTAGCTCGCTGTCACTTACTCTGCAGCCACGGAGTCACAAGAAGCATGTCTGGGATCACAGCGCCCCCTGCCATGAGGCCAGAGAACTGCCTGCCTCACCTGGAACCTCTTCTCAGCTGTTTATGATCGCTCAGCACACGGAACACGTTACACACATACAGTTGGGAACAAAAACACTGAACATGATTATATACATTAGCCGAACTATGGAACATCAGTTCATATATTAAATGTGTTTGAACCGTGTTATTGGCGACATCCAGACAGCAGCACGCTGTCACTGCAGGCAGCCAGGGCAGGATTAGGGTTAGTGACAGCCTACGCATGGCAGCCTGTGCAGTGAGAGATTGTGCAATCCAAGTGAGGCACCATCGCTGCTGCCTCACCGGCTTCTCTTCCAAGCATCTGAATGGGAAATTGCAAAAATTCAGTGATTTTGAATTTAAAAATCATCAAAACCAACGAGCTAAATGAAAAAATAAATTCTTTATAATACAAATCACTGGATAAATACCATTACCATAACCATTTAAATTTTATCATATTTTTTTCTTTCCGTGATGTCAGATGAGGCTCTGCCTCCTCTGACCCCACATCACTGCTTAGTGCTCACCAGTCATTAACCTCCAAAGAGTAGAAACTGAGCAAGATAGATATCTGCCGTTTACCTTAGTACCAGTGACGTGGGGTGAGGTTCATGGCTGGTGAGGCCCTGACTTCATCACAATCCGATCTACAAATATATGCACTCTACACAGTAGCATATTTGCCATTTGACTGGCAGCAGTTTCATATCTGCATTCTTTACACATACAAGCTGCAGCCCACAAAATGCATGTTTCTTTTTTTTTTTCATGGCAGCTCGCCACTCCTAAATGAATGTAGAGGAAACACGGCTGGATGACCTGGAATTTCCTTCATTTAAATCCAGACAAAATGAGGTTATTGTATTTGGCCCTAAACACCTCAGAAACTCACTGTAGAACCATATAGCTGCTCTAGATGGCATCGCCTTGGCCTCCAGTTCTATTGGACAGAACCTTGGAGGTATTTCTGACCAGGACATGTCTGTTACGGTGACTCAAGCACAGAGCAACAGACACAGCAGACTGAAGCCGTTTATTTTACAACAAAGAGAATCTGAAAATACTCAACCAGTACCAGGTACTATCTGGCTAGGAAGAAAACTCAGTAATAAACGTAATAACTCAAAGAGCTCAAAGTGCTAAGAAGAACTGGCAGACTGATGATAGTGTGAACAAAAGGAGCTCAGATAAACAGTACCGAGTATGCTGAAAGAAACGAAAACTAAATATGAACAGAAGGAGCTCAGACTAAAACACTGAGAAGACAGACTGACTAATAGAACTAAAACCAGTCCTCACTGACTAACTGGAACTACTGAACTAAATAAGAGTGCACAGGCAAAAAGGGAAACAACTCATTTACAAGCTAAATTACAGTAAATGCAAAAAATGACAGACAGAGCGTTGACGGCTTAACTGGCTCTATACTAGGAGAACGTGGGGAGCAACAGCTGGCGGCGGAGAGAACCAGAGGACGGCTGAACCAGGAACCAGGGCAGACAGGTGTAGAGCTGAGTCCAGTAGTGGATCGGCAGTGGAAGGTGGAAGATGGTCCGTGAATAGTGGAATGTTGGAGGTGGTGGTGATCGGCAGCAGATCCAGCTGGATCGATGAAAAAGTCAGGAGTTAGAACCAGTAGAGCAGACTGACAGCGAGACGAATGCAAAGTGCTACTGACTGCATGGTCCGACTGCTTGCTGAAATCCAGGTCGACTGACGGGTTGCAGCAGAAACGGACCAATCCCGTGGCACCAATCAGCTGATTAGTGATCAGAAACACCTGTCTGCATGCTCCGCCTCCAACCGTGCTGAGGCCCACCTGAGAGAGAGAGAGAGAGACCCAGAGAGAGAGGAAAACAGGATCCAGCTGCCACTAGTCGAATGCATGACAATGTCCTTCAATAGGCATATAGAACCAGTCTGTAGGACGGCCGTCTGTCATCTACACATCAGAATCAGAACATCCTGTCTCAGAGTGATGCTGAGAAACCAGTCCATCATTTAGAACTTCTAGACTGGACTATTGTAGTTCCTTATTATCAGGATGTCCCACTAACTCTCTCAGAACCCTCCAGCTGATCCAACATGCTGCAGCAGGGTTCTGACAGAACCAGTACCAGATCAGATGTCTCCTGTATCAGCTTCTCTTCAGTGGCTCCCTGTAAAATCCGGGATCGAATCTAAATCCTGCTTCTAACATATAAACTCTCCATGAGCAGCTCCATGTGACCTTACAGACCTCATGGTACCGTATCATCCTAACAGAACCCTTCACTCTCAGACTGCAGGTCTACTGGTGGGTCCAGAGTGTCCAGAACCAGAATGGGAGGCAGAGCCTTCAGCTATCAGCTCCCAGTCTGGGTTCTGGAGGCAGACACCCTCTGTGCTTTAAGGTCAGGATGAAAACGTTCCTCTGTGATGAAGCTGATAGTTAGAGCTGCTCAGGATCACCTGAACTGTCCCTCAGTGATGCTGCTGTAGCTTCAGACTGCCGGGGGATTCCCATGATGCACTGGGCTCCTCTCCTCTCCCTTCCTTCCACACAGGTATAACCACCATTACATGTCACTAACTCTGTGTTACCCCCGAGGTCCTGTGCTCCCTGCAAACGTCTCTGGATCCGGACCTTCACATCCTTGACCTCCAGCCGCTGGCCTCACCGACCCCCAAAATACTTACATTCATATCTATTGTTCTGCTCTATTACTGCTCTCCATCTGCTATCATTTTCAGGCAGATGACCTGAGCCTGGTTCTGCCTGAGGTTTTTTTCCCCTCTCTCTCTCATAGACTGTATAACAGATGGACGTAGCAACCGGCCCTGAAAAATGAAGCCAACCCGGAAGTGTCAAAAACCTGCAGCATCACTACGTCCACTAGCTGCTGGCTCCACAAAGCCCTGGCTCTCATAGACTGGAACTGGAAAAGAAGTGATCACAGATCAATAAATACTGCATTCCTACAGCTCAGGATTTTGTTCTTATTAGTTTTCATGGTCAGATCCAGAGATCAGGAGGTCAATCTGAAAATAAATCAATACTGAATTTTTAAAAAATAGTCAACATTTTTCGGGGCAAGGGGCGTGGCTGGCTTGATTGACAGTCGGCAGCGACCATACAGATGAAGCGAGCAGAAGGCGGTAAATGTGGGCGGGCAGAGAGGGCCCGCCTCTCAATCCGTCTGACCAATCGCTGCTCCTATGGCTCCGCCACCCTCCGACGATTTTTACGTCACTGGCTCCAAAAATCCAAGATGTCAACCAGGAAGTAGCAAAACCCTGGCTTCATGTTCTCAGTGCAGAAACCAACGGGTGACGTCACGGCAGCTACGTCCATCTTTTATACAGTATATGATCTCTCTTGGGGGGGTTTGGTTCCTTCCCACCGTTACCAACCGCTTGCTCAAAGGGAGTCCAGAGGCTACTTTGGATTGTTGGTTTCTCTGTTTAAATGTGTGAGGTCTATACCCGACTTTGTTGTAAACTGTGCTATACTAATAACATTGAATTACCACATCCGAAAACAAGATTGATCCAGGACTTCATACAAACACATCTCAGAGCATGGGAAGGACAATGAATGACTCAGCACTAGAAAGCCATAGAAACTGGTCTGAACTACAAAGACAGGCGGCGGAGAGAAAATGGATCGCAAAATTGCAAACAATCGATCCTCATGGCTTGAAGGAGAACATATTACAAACAATACCTTCAATCACAGCATTACATTCTCCGCCCCCCTTTTCCCTCCAAATTCATTCACGCTCCAACACTCGAGTATCCTATATTCTAACCCAGCTTGATAGAAAGCAACCCGGGGCAGAACCAGGCCTGCAACACATGGTGGCGTATCAGGGTTAGGAGCTGAACTGTGTGAAGAGCTGAACCCTGGAAAGCATCTGAGACAGTCAGCATCAACAGTGGTCCGGGATTAAATTATGATTTGAGGAGGTGGGAGGAACAGACTAGCTGTGAATATTTACAATAGAGAAGAGTTACAGAAGTGAGTGTTTATTTTCCCATAATCCTTTGCTATTGACAGTAATGTACATTTTACTTACTGTACATATCATGCAAAAACTGTTCAGATTACAAAACGTTGTTACGGTGCAGCCTTTCAGTAAATGTCTTCCACTGGTCAAACCACAGTGGCGTCCTTGGAGCCGTCATAAGTCACGTCAGCCCTGACGGTGAGATGGCTCAGTTCTACACCAGGCTGCTCTGTGGACCTGGACTGTCCTGGTTCTGGCTGGTGTTGACCTTTGGCCTGAGGGAAGTGGAAACCATCTAGAGGTGCATGTTCGATCCTGCACAGGCTGTCCTCGCTGTCACTGTTGTAACCGGGATTGGAGGCACTGGCGAGGCAGCGGCCGGACCAAGCGTCCTCTGACAGCAGGCCGGGCTTGTGAACAGTGATCTGAACGTCATCTGTCTGAGCAGCCTTTTCCATCCTCGAGACACTGACGGGCCCCTCCACCTCGCTGGGCTCCACCTTACGGAAAGTGTGGCGGGCATACAGGCCGATGCAGAACATCTCCACAATCACACTGTAGTGATAGATCACTAGTGTTGGACAGAGAAGACAACGCTTAGGTGTGAAGAGCTTCTGCAGCCAGAGTCTGTCATGATTGTACAACGCCTCGAGTTCACAAACCAAACATTAAGAGAGGAAAAGCCACATGCACTGCAGCCGTCTCTATGCGGCAAAAGTTCTGATTGAAAAATGGAATTTCTTTGTAGTAATATGACGTGATGCTGTAGCATTATGAATATAGCAAGAGGAAAGAAACTGCATGTCTTTTACAAGAACGGAACATTTAATTAACGAGAATTTGTTTTGACATAAACTTATCATTTCCTTTCTTGTACCATACTGTGAACCTGCAGCTTCTACTTCAGTAAATTCCCACTTTTCCAAAACAACAGAACAAATGCATTTTATTTTCTGTATCTGAATAGTTAGAATGAAGGATTACTCTAAACAGATGTCAGCATGTTCCAGAAGTTCTCATGGACATAATGTGAGCCTCAGTGTGGCTGCAGGAACCACTAGTCCATGTCATTGACTTTGTCTTTTCTCTCTCGTTATGAAAAAGAAACCCTGAGTTGATTACTATTGAGACAAATAATACAAAATATTTGGCTTAACTAAATTATTTAAATACAAATTTTATTTTTCATTTTTTGTATTCATTTTTCAGCTTCCTTAAAAACGAGGACAGCAGTCCTGAGCTGAAAGCCAACAGCAGTGACCTTCTGGCACATGCGTTGCTCCACAACAAAGTATTGGGTTTCTTGTGTTATAATCAGCCATGTTTTGAGCTATCGTGTTTTCTGGATCTGTTTTTCTCCACTGAACCTTCTGATCTTGTTGTTTCTACGGAGCACAGTGCACGTCCTTGAAGATAATGTGGCCGGTTAGATCTGGTTCACACACCAGGAGACAGCAGAAACTCTAATCTATCACATACACACCGTACCAACAACATCCACACATGTTGCTTACCAAATTTCAAGGACGTGGACAGAGTGCGGAAGAGCTATGCCTATCCACGCCATTGGTTAACCCTAACCTCTGCACGGGGCAGGCCCAGCCCAAGAAGACAAATGTAAATCATTTCCGGACATCGGGGCTCCTTCTGATAGATCTCTCGTGAGAGCTTGGTCACTCCGAGCCCAGCGCTGCCTCACTTCACCTGTGACCTAAATAAATTCTACATCTGTGAACTCAAAATTTCTCCAGTTTGTTCTTGGGCGTCCAGCTAAAGAATCGGGGATAACACTTCCTTAAACACAAGCTAAGTAACACACAAAGTGGTTTGGAAAACGCTGTTACACAAGACCTGCCGTGGTTCTCCTAAACAGAGGGAACGGTAAACACATGTCTGACAGAGGTGTGGCTGCTGTAACTCACACTGGGACCTGGTCAAGACGGAGAATGGCGGCGTGCAGGGGATGACCTCCAGAGCACCCATGGTCTCCAAGATACCATTCTGCAGGCCGCACAGCACCAACACCACGATGATGCAGATGAACTTGGGTCTCAGTCCATGGCCGGGTAAAGCACTCTTTGTGGCTTTGTAAAACAGAAGGTGGCCATAAAAGGACACAAAGGTTGACACGCCTATGATAGCGTTCACATACAGGTTGGGGTTGACTGAATCCACCTAGAGAACAACAACATGACTGTTACTTCATTATTTCTTTATTTAATGTTTACTTTTCAACATATCCAGTGCTGTCTGGAGCAGGACCGGCTCAAGAGCATATACTGACAGCAGACAATATGGATTTATGACATGGAAAATGGTAAAAGGTAAATGGTCTGCACTTACGCAGAGCTTTTATCCAAAGCGCTTTGCAATGTGTTTCTCATTCACACACATTCACACACCAACGGTGACAGAGCTGCCATCAGGAGCAACTGCCCTGGATTTATTATATGAAATGGAGCTAAACGTTTATGCTCCAGATGAACGGGTCACACTTGTAGTCGGATGGTTTCTGCTGTGTTCATTGTCATGCCATGTTCTCTTTCTGCTGCATCACACTGCCTCCCTCACCTCTACAGCCTGTCTTTGTGCATCCTTGGAGTTTGGAAGACAGATATCTTATAAATGGGGATAATGGCACAAAGAGTCTCTCCTTTAAGATATTTGTGGTATTGTGGAATTAGTTAAGAGCTGCAGAGAGACGTTTGAACCGCTTTCTTACCTTCGTACAACTGGATAAAACGACTATAAGTACCACCTTCCCTGATCGGAAAGAGAACTGCTGAATAGAAGCACTTTAATGAGTACCGAGACATTTATTTCTCAGCAGTCTGAGTTTTTGTTTTGTTAGTTTCTATGTGAACAATTACAAAGCCCTGTAATGTTGTTAATGTCAAAAAAACCTTTTAAAAGAGAGTCTTATTGCAGTGATTTATAAGGATATATATACATTGCTGTAGCCGAGTTATTGTCAATAATTTAGGGCAAACATTTGGTGACTAATAATATTTTAATAATGTTTTAAAACAGTCAGATTTAGATTAACCTTAAAATATTATATAAACAGCAGTGGGATGACAGGAAATGAGTAAAAGCTTTTAAAAGACCGGATTGGGGGAAATCCCATCCTCCAGGTCATGTGTTATGACCTGGAGGATGGGATTTTGTTTTGTTTGATTCCTTCTTATTGTTTTCCTGTTCATGTCTCCTACCATCCATCCATCCATCATCTCTACACCTTCATCCTCACCAGGGTCATGGGGGGCTGGAGTCTATCCCAGCTGACTCAGGGTGAAGGCAGGTTCACCTGGACAGGTAACCAGTCTATCACAGGGCTACACTTAGAGACAGACAACCAAGCACACTCACATTCACACCTACGGACAATTTACAATCACCAATTAACCTCAGCATGTTTCTGGACTGTGAGAGGAAGCCGGAGAACCCGGAGAGAACCCACGCTGCACGGGGAGAACATGGAGACTCCACGCAGGAAGATCCCGAGTGTCCTCACCGGGACGCCAACCGGCGACCTTCTTGTCTCCTACTATCTATTTGTAATTTCGCTTTTCTGTTACTTCCTGTTTTATTTTGAAGTCACTCTTCATTTTGTGGTGTTGCTTGTATTTTTACTTCCTTCCCTCGTTTTTTTTTTTTTTACCTTTTTCTACTCACTATTTGCCTACTGGAATTCTTCTTTCTGTTCCTTGTGCTGGTTTGTCTTATTGTATTTTTGGATTTTTATTTGTATTTGTTTAGGATAAGTGTAGATTCAGTTGGACTTTCAGCACAGAGTTCTCCTGGATCAACAGCCGCCTTCTGTTGGTTTCATGTTACCCTTTCAGTAGCTGCACTTGGCTCCTTTTCCTGATATCTCTGTTACATACTAGATGTTAAGGAAGTCGTGTTTGCTGAGAGAACACAGTTCAAGATCTGAGTAAATGACTCACATCACCATAGTCGTACTGTTCATCTGTCCACAGGACCAGAGTAACGAAGAACAAGATGCTGCGGACAACCGAGAGCTGAAGCACAGCAGCCATCATCCAAGCACGGCTGCTGCTGCACACAAGAAAACAAACACAGCTTTAACATGTTACCAGCATGTCAGCGTATCAGCTTCATACATGTTCTATAATTATGCATAAAAGAACATCTTGTGCACTCAGACTAACTGCTGACAACACATGAAGAGTTCATTTCCTAAAACAGATCGCTCCTCTTCACAAACCTTCATAAACCCACGTCTCCATCGTCTACCTGAGACAACATCAAACTTCTCTTCTCTCTATAGTCGTCATTTCTGCTGAGTCAGATCTACTCAGTTCCACTTTGACTGATATCATCTCAAGTAAACAACAACGACAACAAAAAAGTTTTCTGAAAATCTACAAAAAAAAGAGCTATCTGTTTTTACAGATAAATTTTTCACACGTATTCAGGAGCATGCACTTCATTGGAATATTGTTTGTCGGGTTCAGCCGATTGACCACACAGCCTCGTCAAAGTGAGAAAAAAGGGCCGCATTTAGATCCTGGAGGACAACACCAGGCAGTCTGCAGAAAAACCTGGCCTTAGGCGGCATTTCGTCTTCCAGCAACACAATGACATCACCACTTTGGATGTTATCATACCAGTAACTGGATGTTATCAGCACACATCGTTCCCATATGGACACGTAGGGAGGGGCCTCACAATCCTTCTGATGTTTTTGGGTTTCAAGCAGGAGGTGTCAGACAAGTTACCACAGGGACAACTGGCTTGTGGTGGCCAAGCGTTCATAGCGACGTCGCTTTTTGATCCTTCGATGTCGGCTCTTCCTATCATTGTGAAGCAGAATCCACCAAGCGTTGGACTGTTCACCCACTGACAGGGAACGTGAGCTGGGTTCACCCTACTGATGATGTGTTGTTGCATTAGCAATCCTGCCCAGTATGAGAGGAACCTACCGTCCCCCACCTTCTAGGAATCTCAGTGGCATCATTTCATGGTGTCCTATTATCACCTCATTAATGGCAGTGTAGCTGCAAGCTAGCATTGACAAAAGGGAAAAAGGCCACATATGGGTATTGGAGAGGCTGGAGGAGGCGAAAGTCAACAAACATGAGTCTGAGCTGGATCTGGGGCCATCATTTCAGTTTCACTTTTTGACTGAAGTCTTGTTTTGACTCACGTTGACTCACTGTTTTTCTACTTGGTATTTGGTTACTACTAATGGGCGGCTGTGGTTGTCCTCTGATCGCAAGGTTGGTGGTTCGATCCCCTCCACAGTCAAAGTGTCCTTGGGCAACACACTGAACCTGAAGTTGCTCCCAATGGCAGGCAGCACCTTGCATGGCAGCTCTGTTGGTGTATGAATGTGTGTGAATGAGAAACACACTGTAAAGCGCTTTGGGTAAAAGCTCTGTTTAAGTGCAGACCATTTACCATTTACATAATGCAACAGTGCTCTGTTTATAGGTCGTCAACGTATATCAGGGTTACTTTCTATTTATTAGTGATCAGAATGGATGGTAACGAACTTACTGAGCCTCCTGGAAGGTAGATGAGGTAGCTACGACATGTCAATGATGGGTGCTGATAACAGACCATTTAATGGCAGATAATGCCCTCATCAGGTAACAATCTGAAACAAACAGCCTAAAAGAGTCAAGAAATGCTGAAAAGAAAAGTGTATGAACATTTTGGAGTGCTCGAGCCGGAGTCTAGACCTGACTCCATTTGACTACCAGTGAAGGGAACTGAAGACCAGAGAGATGGCAGAGGCCTTCTAACCTAAAAGACCTGGATGGAGCTGCAGAAGAGGAGTGGTCCAAAACTCCAGTGGAAACATGCAGGAAGCTTGACAGCTGTTATACCAACTGTTTGACTGTGGTAGCAAATAAAGGCTTTGATTACTAACAGAGGGTATGACTAATTTTGGACATTGCAGTTTTAGTAGAAACGTGAAAAAACAACAACATAGAAATAATTGAAATGTATGATCAGTATCTCTAACGTCTTTTATAAAATAAAATGTCTCCATGAATGACAGCAATATGGGTTTAACTGTAAGCGACGCTCGCTGCCACAATCAAACTGAAGGCTCTCAGCACCTGTGATGGCTCCAAATAAAATCTAAATTATTTCAAGGCACAGCTAGTTTGCTTGGCCTCCTGTCTACCTGTTGATGGCCACCATCGGGAGACAGCAGCAGCAGCAGCAGGGGAAGGGGTCTGGAGATACCTGCTGTCCAGACAGAGCGACCAGCATACGAGCTTTACCTCCAAAGAAGTCTGTAATCAGTCCCATGAATTTCAGCAAGGTGATGGAGTGATACCTACACAGACACACACACTCAGACAATGCAGGTGAACCCATGAACAGACAGCATTACAGTGAGTCAAGACTTGTTCACTCACAGTGAAGCAATGAAATTACACAGCGAGGAAGCGCGTGGAACATACAGCGCTATAAGGGACGTCAAGGCCCAAACCTAAGAGAGAAAGAACAGATTAACACACAGCGCACCTTCACTTAAAGCTGGAATGATGACATCTGCTGAAGAATGTTGGAGAAAACTGAAAAGCTACTAAAGCATGAGTGAATTAACTTAAATACTGTCATTTGATGTTCAATACATTCAATCTCATGTTGTTTAAACATAAAGAAATAAAACTCCAACTTTCACTTCAGCAGCCACCCAGTGTCCCAGCTGAAGGTCTGCTGCTGGACCTCCACCAGAATCTCCTCATATGGACCTCGCTACAGTCCATCTGACCTCACTGGTTTCTTAAAGTCTTTTTCTGTTCCAGAGACCTGAAGGCAGACTTCTCCCTCTCCTGCCCGAACCCTAACCCTAACCAAATCAAGCTGCATGTTTAGACACTAACACCACGAACAGGAAACATCATTTATGTGTCCTCTGTTTTAAAACAAGGTGGTTGTCATGAAAAGTCCCATAAAGACGTGAGGTCACAGCTTAACGTGTAAAGCCTTTTCATCTTGTTATTAACACGATCAATACGTCTATAAATCAGTGGGTGACGAGTACAGTGTGTGTGTGTGTGTGTGTGTGTGCGTGTGTGTGTGTGTGTGTGTGTGTGTGTGTGTGATGAGGTCACAGGTGTGGGCCGCTGTGTCTCGTGCGCTCTTCAGGTGCCGGCAGAGGCTTGAAGCGGGCCGGAGAACAGCTGAGCTGACGGCAGCGGACGCGCGGGAGAACCGCGGTGGAGAAGCGCTGGTCGGACGGCTGTGACAGCACGAGGCATCTGGTCGTGAGTGCGGGGGACGGCGCGAGAGGAGCGACTCAGACAGAGGACGTGCGGACCAGTCCGCCCGGACTGACGGAGCTGCTGCCCGGTGGAACAGCCGCCACGCGCCAGAGAGGCAGCGGAGACGCGCGGTGCAAGAGGGGGGAGCCTCGGGCAGAAGTGGAAGGGTGGGGACGCGTTCCTTCAGATAAGTACCCCTCTACTTACCCCATAGCACACACTGGACAGGACATCACCGGTTCACCTGCTGCAGCTACAGCTCAGGTATCTCCACCATCAGCTGTCACAGGGACAGTCACAGTCATGTCTGCACTGGGTTCATTTGTCTTCGTTTGTAGTGGGTTTAATTTAGGAGTGATTATTTGTTTATTTCAGCTCTTCTTGTGTTGGACTCTTACTTTGCCCATCCACAGTCATTGTTTGTTCATGACTTGGCTTCAACAGCTGGACTCTGGTCGGGCATCCATCGCCCTGATCCATATCTGCTGTGCGTCTTTTAAAGTGACTGGACCTCCACTGTACGGAACCGACTGGAGGATTCACGTGGGAAGGCCGTGGACAGACTGATTAGATAGAACTTTATTGATCCCTTTGGTAGCGTAGATCAATCTCCTGGAGTATCTTTTATCTATTTTTTAAGACTTTTGTAATAAAGGACTATTTTTATACAGGAAATCCTCCCCTGGTATCTGGGATAAAAATCTAAATGCTTGAGATGTTAAATAGTTCTGGATTTCTTGTTGCACTGAGAGTTCAGTTGTTAGAGACGAGGCGTGCGTGCGTGTGTGTGTGTGTGTGTGGAGGTTGGGGTTACCGGGTACATCCCTAATATCCACAGGTAGAGATGTTTACGTCTAGACGAGGAAATGTGACGCAAGAAGAAGCCGACTTCCTCCAGAAACACGGCCAGTAGGATGAGAGCCAGGCCGGCCGGGATGAGGAAGAGCCACAGCTCCTCTTTAATGGCTGAGAAACAACAATGAAAACCAGAGTCACACTGAGCTGACAGCTGCATTACACCCAAAATCAGAAAATCCCAACATCAGCCTCAGAAATGCTCCGACTCACGGCTGACCGGGAGAAAAGCCCAGCAGCAGGACAACCTCACACAAAAGCTTTTACCAAACCCCATCAGACTGAATTTTCACTTTTGTTTTACCCAATTTATTGAGCCTGGCATCGCTTTCATGTCAACCAAGTTGCTTTTGTGCTTAAACCCAGACAACAGTACAGGCCTCAACCCTTGACCTCAACAACCAGGAGGTCCAGTGGCTCTCTGGTGCTGTTTGCCACCTTTGGCTGGCTGAAGGGTTTGCTGAGTATGTCCATCCATCATCTCTACACCTTCATCCTCACCAGGGTCATGGGGGGCGGAGCCTATCCCAGCTGTCTCAGGGTGAAGGCAGGTTCACCTGGACAGGTAACCAGTCTATCACAGGGCTACACTTAGAGACAGACAACCAAGCACACTCACATTCACACCTACGGACAATTTACAATCACCAATTAACCTCAGCATGTTTCTGGACTGTGGGAGGAAGCCGGAGAACCCGGAGAGAACCCACGCTGCACGGGGAGAACATGGAGACTCCACGCAGGAAGATCCCGGGTGTCCTCACCGGGACGCCAACCGGCGACCTTCTAGCTGTGAGGCCACAGTGCTAACCACTGATCCACCTGCAGCACTTGGTATGTGAATGTTGTGAATCATATGTGATGCCTTCAGAGGCACCAGACCTCATCCTCCCACTGTGAAATGACATTTCTATTTCTGTTTTCCCCTACTTTAACTTTGCAGTAATTAAATATATTTATTATATAACTGATGGTCAATTTTAATAGACTGAATCAGATGAGTTCCATCATACGTTGCTTTTATTTTAGTATTTTATTTTAGTGAGACTGCGGCGTACAGTATTCACCGTCTCAGCTGCACATACCTGAAACTCAGTCTGGTTCACTGTGTATTAAAATGGGTAAATTAATGAAACAACAAAAACATAGTTGTGGTATAAATGACAGGCTAACTTCCTGTGCGTTCTACATATCAAGACAACACACTACACCAAGGACACTGTCAGAACATCACTGCATGATGTGATATCTAGCTACTACTCAGCAGTGTTTACATCAGATTTTAGGATCTCCAACTATTTTATCAAAAAAGAAAATGAAACCAAAAGCAAATGTGCCAAGAGATGAGACTATCATTCCTCATTTATGCTGTCATGTTAACGAGGAGGCCTGATCTTTACTTACCACTGAAGAACTGTGAGGACAGAGGGATCTCAATCCCAATCCAGCTGCAGTTGGCTCCTCTTGCCATTCTCTGTATGATGCAGTCTCCACTCTACCTACGGCTACTTCTGATCCATGGCCAGCTACAGAACACAGCACCAAACTAATGCTTCAGCAGCGAGGCCGTGGTGCTTGGAAAGGCTTCCACGGGTCTTTCTCCTGTTGTTTCCGCGTTGACCTGAGCACTGCCTGTCTCAATAAAGACGTTAATGATTGACAGATCCAGGTAAGAAGCCAGGTGGGGGATTCAAGTCCATCTCGCAGGAGGCATGTAGTTCATCTGGAAGAATGACGATTAAACCTTGAGAATTTCAAATTGTTTAAAAGTGCAGGTTTAATCTATAAGTCTGTGGATGGGACACCCCTCCACCCCTGGGGGTTTTATCAAAAAGAAAAATGGTATTACTAGCACAAGGTCAGCCACCAGGACTGACTGAAGTCAAACTTATTCAAGGCTGCACAAACAGGAATATTTTACCTGTAGCTATCAGAGAAAGCTTCACCTTTGTCAGTTTGAACAGACCGTGTCAGACATGGCTGATCAACAATCAAATGTGTGAACACTGACAAAATCAGGCACTTTTATGCACTTTATGTCAATCTGGTGCACAATTACAGCAACATTTAATAGAAAAAATACAAAAAGAACAACAGCAGCTGTAAAAAAAAACAGTCATAACAGAAAACATTTGAAGGTTGTGGATCCTTCCAAAATCCCCACGTAGCTCCACGTGAACACGCTGAACCGTTGACATGTTCTTGGACAAAGTCGACCAACATGACATCAGAGTTACAACTACAGAGACACCGACCCTAACATGCCGCCTCCAAACAGCTGTCTGAAGTAAGGGGAGGTCTGTCGAGTCTGTTAGAGGTCTGATGTGTTGTCTTCTCTCCACTCGTATGAAATCATATGAAGGTTACATTTAAGCACGTTGATTCGTCATACAGGACTCTATCCGTCACTACGTCACACAAAAGTCACATTTTCAAATAAGTCTGAAGAGTTTTGTTTCCAAACTCCTCCTTTACATCCAAAGCATCACCTGTGGGAACCAGCTCAGCACCAACGCTGTCGTCGCCTGTCCACCACTCCTCAGGTTTGAACAGATCAAACCGTCGTACCATCAGAAAACAACATCCTGACGTTTTGTGACACAAACTGGTTTTCCGTTTTTGGTCTCTGCCAGTCCTCTCCCTCGCTCCGACATCATCATTAAATTAAACGGTAGAAGACCCAGCTGGCGAACACGACCCAGTGGCTCGCCCAGTTCAGCTCGGACCACCTCTGGATGGTGTGGCTGGCTGCATAGCCCTGCAAGTAGGACAGACAAGCACAGCCTCAGTTTAGACCTGGTCATCGTAGTCTGTGGGGCATTTACACACTCCATCAGCCGGTTTGATAGTTTTTGCTCTGGGCTCTTCTTTTCTTGTGGAGGCACAGGAATTTGCTTTTCATTAATTCACCTTATTACAGAAACAAGTACGAACAAAGAGTGGCCTCATTTCTATTGACTGAAGATGTTCTTTATGGTTTGTATTTTTCTAACCTGTTAGTTTTTAAATACACAAGAGAAAAACTCTACACTTCAACTTCAAAAGAACACAACGATAGCAAGGTGTTGATTGTTTGTTATATCACAGTGACAGACAAACATGAAAAAAGAAGAAAGGAAAGAAACTGTCTGTTGTGGGTTAGGTTTAGAAAGTCTATGATTCGCCATCATGGCCAGTACGAAGTATGAAGTTGTGAGAGCGCCGAATTACAAAAATAAATCAATAGAAGAATAATAAAATAAAAGTGGAAATAAAAAGAAGAATAAATGAAACAAAAAATAAATAATGTGGCAACATAAAGCAATAGTAATCAAAAATGAATCCATAAAAGGAAAGGCTGATAAAAGTAGAAAAATAAAGACAAACAAATAAAATAATAAAAATAATAATAGTTTTTACATTTTTTTACATTTTAATTTTTGTATTTTAATTTATTTAAAATTTTTTTGTTTTTTCATTTTTATTTTATATAAAAGAAGCCTCCTCGTTTTCCAGTCTATTCATCTTTTTTTATCAACACTTTCTCCTCTGTTTCGTTCACTAACGAACAGACTCGGTCCTGCTCCTACCTCTTCTGCCTCCTGTTCATCCAGTCCAGGATCAAACATGGAGCCCAGATAGGTGAGATGGAAGATGACCAGCACGCTGAAAACAACATTCAGCAACAGCACCCAGTATTCCTACAGAAAACAAAAACAACTGTTAAACAGGCAAAAGGCATCATTTTGTCCTCTTATTAAACCTTAGCAGCTACTTAAAGCTCCTGTTTGTGCTGCTAACCCTGACCACGTCACTGCAGCGACGCTTCAGACTCATCAGGCCTGAAACTTTCAACCAAACACGGCTTCTTAGGCGACTGTTCAGTTACTTTAAAGCTGTGGGACACTTGATGTACAGTCTGCTTTTTACAACTCATCTGACCTAAAAAAAAAAAAAAAAGACATCCAAGTGTTAGAAATACGAGTCTGATTTGTACTGAGGTCAGGTGTTTAACGTAAAGCTACACAACGATGAATGCATGTATGTTAGGGACACAGGAAACACCACATGTCCTGTTCGCTGGATGGGCGGTCATGTGACCAGTTTAAGTTTAAAACTGTTAGCCACCATTTTTCCTAATTAAATGTAAAATGGAGATGATCTACAGTACTGCAAAGACCCTTTAGATGTTTAGATGACTCATATCCCTGAGCAGCACCAGCAGGGAGGTGTCTGACCGTCCCACATTGACAACGAGCCACAAAGAGGAGGAATCCTCCAACAGATGGTCGAGGTTACACAGAGCCTGACCTCTAAATCATGGAGTCAGTCTGGGATCATATGAAAACACAGAATACATCCACAGAACTGTGGCAAGTTCTCTGAGAAGCTCAGAACAATCTGCTTTCAGCATCGATGGCTGTCTTAAAGGTGAAGAGTGTTCACAGAAAACACTGACTTCATTAAGTTTCTTGTCTTTCCTGCACTCTGTATGAAGCTCATTAAAAACAACCACCGTTCTCTGTACGCCTCTGCCAACCACACAAAGCTGCTCTCTGATCTTCAGGATGTTAAATGTCATTACTTTACTCATCTTATGATACTAGACATTGGTGCAAAGTTTGATCATAATTTCAGTGGGAATTCTTGATTTCCAAACTGGAGGAAGTTCCATCAGGGAGGAAGGAGATATATATATATATATATACACGAAGGAGATATATGATGCCGCGAGAGGCAGAAAACTATCAGTGGAAATACTTCTGAAAACACACTCATTTCTAATGTAACCTTTGTACTTTACCACTGTTGGATGCTGAGCAGTGCTTTCCACCACTTACTCCTGTTTCACAGCTCAGATGCATGCAGCTGTTTTGGCTTTTCTAGTGCAAATAAGAAATCTTGTCATTTTGTCAATACTGCTTTATGTGGCTCTGATATAACCGCTGCTTTCTTCGCATCTGTTATACTGAACGAAACAGATGAACTCTACAGACACCTGTAGCTGAATGAATGCAGATCTAAACCAGATGCCCAGTTTGATGACAAACGCGCCACTGGTCAGACGATGTTCAGGCCAGACGTGGTGTCTTGATATGAATTTCTCTGATGACTGGTGCGTCACACAGCAGAACCCACCTTTTTGTGCTGATGGCTGCAGTCAGAAGCACAGGGCCTGGACAGGATACAGGCACTGAAGGTGGTGGCAAGCTTCCTTCTCAGGACTGGGGACAGGAAAAACAAAAACAACACCTTTGATCCAACTTTACTGACTCAGCTTTATGGAAGTGGCATTTCTACATCCTGTGTGACAAAACAGAAGTCTGTTAAAGCTAAAAGTCTATCTTCTAAATTCAACATTCAGCTTTTACTACCAAACAATTACATACAAGCATGAATTTTAAGCATACCGTGTTCAACGTATGTGATGAATCCAAGTGAGAGGAGAACAGCTCCGAGGTGAAAACTCAGACCCTGAAGACAGCAAACAGCAGAGTCCAGGTCAGCATGTCACACCAGGTGCACACAGCCCACACATCTGTACCACATGTGCTCTCACTATTATGCAGTTCTCATTGCCATGTACTGAAGTGTAGCATGTCCTTCACATGTCGTGTGTGTGTTAGTGTTTAACACAGGAAACAGTAGAGCAGTAACCGGCTACGATGTTCAGTGAGCACACTGGGTCATGTGGCACAATCGGATGGCGGGACACGTGTTTCATGTGTTTCCATACTGAAGTGGAAGCAGATGGATTAAAGTGTGCATCATCTCACTGACATGCAGCAAGGCGCTGGCTGTGTAGGTCACCAAGATGGCTGGGAAAGTTCCCAGTTTCATGGCATTCTTAAAGACATCTGAGGAAGACCAAAGACAGAACACAGAAAAAACATATTATGACTTTTTTTAAAAAGTACAGTCGTGCTCGATAATCCGACACTAAATGTAAAACCTTCTTCTATGTCGGATATCAAGGCTGTCGGATTGTCCAGACGGAGGTCCAGATACAAGGAGGGCTTGATGCTGGAAGG
>NW_007578295.1:25326-30606 GCF_000690725.1 Stegastes partitus
CCTTCCAGCATCAAGCCCTCCTTGTATCTGGACCTCCGTCTGGACAATCCGACAGCCTTGCTATCCGACATAACAGAAAGTTTTACATTTAGTGTCGGATTATCGAGTCACGGCTGTAGTTATCTAGTCTATATATCTACACCACGGTTTGAGGTATAAATGATTTTTTTCTCTTTTCTTTTCATCCAAAACCCCCCATAATTCATGAGATGATACATTTTCTCACTTTTGAGAAAAGTCAGGAAGTGAGAAATCGAGGGATTTTATTTTGACAGCCTAACATGGATTATAAAGATGCAGGGGGGTAAAGCTGAGCCCTTGGCATTTCTAGTGTTAACTGTTGGATGTGTCCAGTACATCAAGTCTGCTCTAAGTTATGCACTCTAATGAAGGCTTCAAGTTGTGTGTTTAATACCCTACATTCTGTTGGACAAACTGCTGAATAGCAACAGACATTTTTAAATGAAGGCACTGTATTGCATTAGTTGATTTAGAAGTCAGATATCATGGTGTCTACTTACTTGAATGGCATTTCCTAATGTACCCGTGTCTGATGTTGGTGTGTTAGAAACGGTTCTATTACCTAAAAAATGACTACTGCATGTTTAACAGTTCATGAACAACTGATCAAGTTGGCCAATTACTGAGGAAAAGAAATGTTTTCAAACTTGAGTTTGGCCTTACCTTTCTCAAATGTATCTTGGAAGCAGGAAAAGAAAGAGACAGTATATTGTCAAAGCAGCGTACTATCAAAGCTGTCGTCCAGGCTGCCGAGGTTAGAACAAAGCCTTAAATGAAAATATCTCTTACTTCTGTGTGACCGAGTTTCCATGGATTGGGATGAACAAAGGGAAAAGGTAGGGAGCCATGCAGGTGGAGACCAGCAGACAGGCCTGACTCTTCAGGAGGCTCAGGGAGGAAGTGTACAGCCACAGCCAGCTCTGAGGAGCAAACATCTGGTTACCACCACAGCACCGCACATGAACAAAGAAGAAGCTACAGCTGCTCACTACTCACCAGTTTTGTGCCTTCAACAGCGTTTTTATAACTAGAGAAGCTGATCCAAGGGCCAAAGACAACGGTGCCCACAAACAGAGCATAGCCCAGGAACTCAGCAGGGGAGGGCAGGGGGCCCACCACTCCTCTGTCCAGGTCAAAGGCCAGAGAGATGGCCTTCATGGCCACCACCATCTGAGAGCCTGGCCACACACAAACACAATGTTTCCATCACTTCAGAAGACATCACTTTGACTTATAGGAACTTCAGGAAGACCAATCCTTATCCTAATCAGTAGCGCTGCTTCTATCCTCACCCTGAACCAAGTCTTTATGCTAAAGCTGACTTACATGATGACAACTTGGGCAAACGTGTAGCATCAACAGGAGGAACTCACAAGAAAAAAATACAAACACAATTTTAAAAAATGACTTCATAGTTACCTCTGATTTTATGCCAGGTCACCATGTCGATTAAATGCAACTCTCTGAAATGAAGAGGTTTGAAATGACATCAAAAGACTTGAATTCTACATCAGAACATCGAGGGTTTAAAGAACAACACAGGAATGAATTATTGGAGAAAAAAGCACAAAATAACTGGTAATCATCCATCCATTATACACCGCTTAGTGCTCACTAGGGTCATGGGGGGCGGAGCCTATCCCAGCTGACTCAGGGTGAAGGCAGGTTCACCTGGACAGGTAACCAGTCTATCACAGGGCTACACTTAGAGACAGACAACCAAGCACACTCACATTCACACCTACGGACAATTTACAATCACCAATTAACCTCAACATGTTTCTGGACTGTGGGAGGAAGCCGGAGAACCCGGAGAGAACCCACGCTGCACGGGGAGAACATGGAGACTCCACGCAGGAAGATCCCGGGTGTCCTCACCGGGACGCCAACCGGCGACCTTCTAGCTGTGAGGCCACGGTGCTGACCACTGAGACACCTGCAGCCTGGTATTTTCAATAATGTCCTAAAATATTTTCATTAAGTATCCACAGAAAAAATGTCTTATTGTAAGTGTTGTGACAGGAAGAAAAGTGTTTTTAATTTAGTAAAGTTAAAGCAACTGAAGTAACCAGATCAGAGTCTCTCATCATGTCTTCTCTGACAATGTCAATTAAACAATAAGTGACGAACAATAAGTCATATTTTTGCTGTTGTGCATTTCAAAACAAATGCCGTTTGACATGTGCTCTGATTCATTATGCCATTTTCATCCTTTGGTTCTGCTTATAAATTAGATGATTCATGATTGGCACAAATCCCAGCTCCTCCTCAGCAGCAACCTCAGGTCCATCTGCATCAGACGTGTTGTCACTAAAGCCCTCCAGTGTCAAAGGAACTGCATAGATTACCTTGTCAATGTAAACGACCTTGTGTTTCATACATGAATATTCCACAGCAGTGTGTAAAAATGAACCACGAGGGTCACAAAACAAGCAGCAGCCGACCAGTTAATGATGCTAAAGTGAGTGTGGTCCCTCCAGTTCAGTATTCCAGTTGGCTGGTAGCCTTCTCTCTGGACCAACTCATTTAAGCAGAGTAAGAATTGTTTCCCCTCCATTCACTGAAAGGCTTCTGCAGTGTGCTCTCACCCTATTAGGAGGTAGATGAGGATGACTGCTGAGAGGAAGATCCCTCTGCTGCTGGAGTGTCGGCAAAGAAGCAGGATGAAGTAACAGAGCGCGCTGAGCAGCAGCATCCACAGCACGTGCAGCTCAAAGAACAGGAAGAGGCCATACATCCCAGCCAACGCCGACACTACATGTTTCACAGTGGACGCAACACCTAAGGAACACAAGCAAGATAACATTCACAGTCTCAAGCCCAGTGGCTTCTTGTTTCTCGAATAAGACTCTTTCACGACTTGAAAAATGTGTAGAATCTGTGTAGCCTGTAGCAGGATGACAAACACACATTTACAGACATTGGAAGGCATCAGAAAGCCCACAGGTGAAAGAATGGGTTGGTGCAACGACTGAAACCGCATCCTATGAATGTCTGTTTAGTAGTGACGACAGGGGGGAGGGCGACCCCTTGGGACAGGTTTTGGGACTACATAACAGTAGACAGGGACCCCCACTAGGTTTGTTTTTGTGCTCCCTGTTATCTGTATACCTCAGTAACATGTCTATACAATGTGTGCAGAAGCGGGTCAGCTTAGGGAGTGTGTGTCGGTTGTGTACACATCCTGTGCATGTACTTGCTAGTTGATATCATTATGTATGAATTTTCTTTTGCATTTAATGGCTATTTTTGAGACAAAAATGTGTGAAGTCTGTTGCCTGAGTTAATGTCAGTTATATACTATCCTGTATGGAGAAATGTACTAAGACAGCCGTGTACCGAGCCTTTGAAAAGTTCAATAAAAACTTTAATTATATATATATGTGTGTGTGTGTGTGTGTGTGTGTGTGTGTATATACATATATATACACACATATGTGTGTGTATATATGTATGTATATGTATGTATATGTATATATATATATATATAAATCGGCTAGACATGTCTCTCTGTGAAGGTTCCTACTTGCCAATATGCAGTGAGTGCAGCTCACCCAGTCTGAAGCAGAGTCTGCAGACCAGGCAGAGCAGCAGCAGCCTCCAGACCTGCTGCACCCCCTGCTGGACGGTACTGAGACCGCAGCTCTCAGCCAGCTGCTGCCACACGGCCAGCCGGCTGGACATGGCTGCAGCAGAGTCCTGCAGCTGCACACACACACACACACACACACACACACAATTACAAAATGTAGAACAACTTTCATCAAGCTTTGTAAATGACAGCATGAAACATAAACAAGTTGTACCAGAACCACTCATCATGGGATCCTGATTTGCTAAAATGCTATAAAGTGGAAATATAAAGTTTTACATTATATCACACAACCGTATCAGAAACCTCCTAATCCTGCCCCATTCAGTGAGCAGGAAACTCCAACTACATGAACTGGGTCTGCCTCTGACGAGCCGAACACTCAGCGGTACCTTTAACGTGGGTGTCGTTAGCTCTGTTAGCAAGTCGAAGCTACGCGCTAAACATCCCGCTTTAAGCTCGTGAACACGAGCAGAGCCGGAACGAAGCGCTGCTGCCGCTCAGGACGCTGTTCAGGTAGCAGAGATGCTAACCTGAGCTGCACAAGGAGGACAATAACGTGTCCGCTGCTCTGCTCCTCCTCCTCCTTCTTTTTTCTTCGGCAGGCTCTTCTTCTTTGGTATATTGGCGGTCGGCACACCCGCTTAAGGCGCACTACCGCCACCTATAGGACGGAACTGTGGATCACCAGATTGGCAGTGAAGAATAAAGACTAACCCCTTAAACCTGGCGGGACATCACATCTTGGGTTTTATTACCACAGCAGATAGTCTTTTTCATTTTATTATTAGGGTCCGAGCACTAACGGTGCAAGGACCCTATTGAAACCCTCGTGATTATTATTATTATTATAGTTCAGCCGAATCAAACGCGTTTTTGAGGGCCTTAAACGTGCTCGAAAAGTCACCAAAATCGCCATGCACATCAGGACTGGCGGAAATCGGAAACTATCAGAGATGTGGACATGTCACGGCAAAAATGGCTCCACAGCGCCACCTTGAAAATTTCAATGGAGTCCTGTCCGAAGCACGTTTGCCCTAGAGCTACGCAATTTCATAGGCATATAGAGCTGGTCAGGACGAACAAAAAAGTCAGGCTGTGCCAAGCTCTAAAATGCAACACGGCTCAACTGCACCCCCTACAATATTTCAACAGAGTCCCATCGCGGCTACGTTTCACCTCCACCTATGACCTTCGCCACACATGTGTAACAACTTGTGACGCACAAAAAAGTCCATCAGCATGTTTCTGTAAATCCAACAGGAAATCCGCCATGTTGGAAAAACGGCGAGCATGCCAGGCCATTTTTCGTCAAAAATGGCCATTTTTGGCCATTTTCAAAATCGAACTCCTCCTGCAAGGTTCGTTGTACACGCCATTTGGCAGGCACAAACTACATGACGTGGTGACTAAAAGTTCTTCAAATGCTCTGCAGATGAGGCCTGGTTTGGAAATGGCGGCCCGTCCAATTTCGATCAATGGCCATTTTGTCCATTTTCACAGTGTTTTTTGCATTCAACTGACTGTTGTCAGATGGTCGTTTCACCTACAGCTACAAGATTCACTGGGCATGTGTAGCAGGTCAGGACGCACAAAAAAGTCAATCAGCACCAAGTCCTAAACCCAACAGGAAGTCCGTTATGTTGAAAACCCCTGTGACAATTTTG
>NW_007578295.1:31614-38384 GCF_000690725.1 Stegastes partitus
ATATTTACAATGCAGTGATTCTATAGAACACGATGTTGATTGACTTGCAATATCCCAGCAAAATGAATCAATTCAGAAAAAGGGGAAATGTCAGATAAATGGTATCAACGGAGTGAAGGCAGAACTGAGAAATCGTCCAAAATGTTTTTAAATCTTGTTGTTTCACTTAAAATGTGTTTAAAAGTAAAACGGCTCAGATCCACCTGTTTTCTTGCAGTAATCTTTCTAACCAGCAGCGGACTGACACCACATCCTATCACAGGTCCATCTGCTCACACTGTGACTCCACCGCGGCTCAGAGATGTTTCCACTGCACCGGGTGAAGCTCTCTTCAAACCGTGTGTTTCACTTGTAGGCTGAACAGCCTTGACTCACAACAGAGCGATAAGTGGAGCCAGTGTTAAGGCTGACAGCAAGAACATTTTGCAAGAGTTTGACGTTTGTGTTTTTTGAACAGGCGTCTCCACAGCCACCTACGACCTACACTGCCGCTGTAGCAGCTGCCTCGCTGACTGAACATCACCAGTTGATCTGATCACCAGTTGATCTGGAACAAGCTGCTAACGGCTCTCATCACGAGCGGAGTGACAGAAACAGAAACATCTGCTCTAAAACACATATGTAGTGTATTTCATGCTTGCGCACTCTTTTAACTTACAGGCAAATATCTCCCAAGGCAAAAGCATGCGCGAACAATTCAGCGATGTCATGAAGCCCCGTTGAGCTACTGCTAGCCGTTAGCAAGTGGAGCTCTCCTCACGGAGAATCAAAGATGACTAGCTAACATGTAGCGGGAGGATGGCTCACTCTGCCGCGAATTCAGAGAACTACAAAAATAACTTTTTGAACTTTTGAACTGACTTGTGTACCTTATGTTTTTAATCAATTTACACACATCAACTTCAAAGACAGCACAATAAATACGATCAAGATTTTTTTTTTAAAAAACACTATGCAAAAACCTTGTAGGAATTAAAGCGATCTCTGGGATAAAAACCAGGATAAGAACATAATATTTAATTTAAAAGTCACAGTGATAGATGGCGCTAAGAAATTAAATAGGTCAATACAAATAAAATGTCACTACTTCTTACTGAGCTCACATGAATGAATAAATAACAACTGATGTCTTGCATAATTATGATTTACCAGACACATTAGCTGTGTTTGCACATAGTACCGGTATCGGATCGGTATCGCTGATACCAGCCTGCATTTGACTCACTATCGGATCGGAAAGGAAATCGGTGGTACCAGACATCACCAGTGAGATGAGACGAGCCGCAGGTCTGCGCTCAGCGCTCCGTCTGCTGTCTTCCGGCCACCCGCCCGAACACTCCCTGACCAATGAGAGGCCTGACAGACGCCGCCGAGCCAATGAGCGGCCGCGGCGGACTCCTACGTTCCAGAACCCTCCCGACCAATACGGCGTCTCTTATTTTGGCGGCTGTGCGGAAAACATGGCGGAAAATTTGAACGGTAACACATGGAGACTATTATTTAACTTTCCTTGCATTCTCTGTTTATTTCCTGCGTTTAGCCGTCAGCGTGTCCACTCTTAAAACAGGCGACATGCGCACATGTTGCTGTGGGCGAGCGCACGTCGCGGTACCGAGGCGCTGGGTTCGCGTTCCGCGGCGGCTCCAGGAAGCCGCTGTCCGGAGGCTGCTGCCGTTCAGCGGAGCCGCTTTGTGTGGAACTTCTCCACGTTTGAACTGAGAGAAACTTGGAAGCTTCACGTATGCTCTCCATACAGGAAGTGTTCCGTAGAGTACGGCTCGTCTACTGCATGATTCAGCCGGTTCGGAGGAGCTGGCCGCAGGTCCTGTGGTCCAGCTCTGTAACGTTACGACACGCAGCGCTTCGGAACCGTTTAAATGGCAGCGAGTGTTGGCCCAGTGTGTGTGGTTGTAAATGACTGAAGGCCTGAAGGTACCGGTGCTGTAGCTGCTGTTGTCTGAGAAGGTTTCACTGGACGTAGAAAAGTACCGGTGTGTGTACCGGGCTCTGTCTGGGTCTGGGTCAGGGTCATCATGTGCTGCTCGGTACCAGGAGGCACTGATCAGATGGAGAGTTTCTCTTTACTGTCACTAACCCTTTCACTTCAACACGGTACTGCTGCGCACCTGGAGCTGGCCGGGCTTCGGTCCGACCCGACCCGGTGCAGTAGCAGTGGTGTGTCTGAAGCTGGACCTTATTAAAGGGAATTGCTGTTTCAGATTGCAGCGTGGCCTGCAAGATGTCCTGGGATCAGCTGGAGGCCCTGTGTCGCAGAGAGAGGCTGCACAGCGACCAGCTGGGCGTCAGCAGAGCCAACGTGAACGAGTACGAAGTGGAGTTCCTCTGTGACTACCGGAAGGCCAAGGTGAGCCGTGGGGGGTCCACACAGCACACTGACAGCTCTGCTCCTGCACCACGAACCCGAACCACCGAGCAGCAGGTGACGGATGGCACCGCGCTCAGTGGGAAATGATAAAGGACATTTTATTGCTTCTTTATGGCCAAAGTCCCGTCAGACTCCTCATGCTTGTTAATAAATCATTGTACAGCTGAATTAGCTGAAGGTACCAACACAGCAGCAGCAGGAACACGGTCCAGAACTGAGGCTGTGTCCTGGTTTACGACACACGCTCTTCCCATTTCCTTATTACTGCCTTGCTTTCTTATCTTTCATCGCTTTATTGACAATATGTTTTTGTTATAGTAAAAAAAAATGCATCTTGGCATCTTTTCAATTCAGTTGTTGGAAGGGAAGCAAGTTTACAGCATAAAACAAAAGAGGCGCCTTGGAGGCAGGTTTTAAACAAGTCTGAGGATAAATCCTGTCAGACCCAGACCCATCTCACTACTCAAATGGGAGGGAGAATGAGCCACCCTGTGAATCACCAGTTATTAACTAATCACACTGTGGTGTGTGTGATGGTCTGGGATCTGTAGATACGCTGCTACGTATCCGACGACTTCATCAGTCTGCTCAAGTGACAGAAATCTGTCGTTCATCCACACTTCACCTTTATGTTATTGTTCCTTATAGCCTGATTGAATTATACCCATCATGGTGAGCTGTAGTCATGGAGAGCATGTGTGGGACTGTAGAATATAGAAGATAATGGATCAGACTCTTACCTTCAATAAAAATATCCCAACAGCTGTGACGGAGCTCAAGACTCCACCTGACAGCAGCCGCTCTGTAGCTGACGATAAACTGGTAAAGAGTGTGTGACAGCTCATCTGTGTGGGGACCGATCCTGTCTAGATGGTGGGGATCACTCGTAATTATCAGTAATTAATGAAGGTCCTGCTGTTGTTGCGTGCATTCATGCTCACAGCTTTCTTGCCCTGCTGCAGGTATTCAAGAGACTCAGAAGCAACAAACTCAACGTCAGCTCCTGTGATGTTGTGTCGTAATGCAGATTACATAGATTGTTAGTAAGCTGTGTTAGTCTAACCTGTGCAGGTTGTATTTATAGATATTTCAGTGTTTAACAGATGGTGCATTGTGTGGCAAAGTGAATGAGAAAGGTCTTCCAGATGTTTGGCATGCACACGGCTTTTTGCGCTCTCAGTGTTATTTTGAACCCTCACATCACTTCACACAAAGTTCACGGTAATCTTTTCGTGTACCTGTCTGCATCCAGTTATTTATGCTGTGCTGAAAGATAATTTAAATTACGCTTGTTGGAGATTTAAAACATCTGTTGTCCTCGTTGTCATGGTGATGGATGCAAACATTAGAACTTGCAAAGAGTAAAACGTTTGCCTCAGTTTGAAGCTGTTGTGTGTTTCAGGAGGAGGAGTTCTACCTGGTGAAGTGGAGGGGCTTCCCAGAATCTGATAACACCTGGGAACCCAAGAGGAACCTCAGATGCCCTAAGCTAATGAAGCAGTTCCACCTCGACCTGGACCAGGAGCTGAGGCGCCACAAGAGACGCTGCATCCCTAAAAAGCTAGATAAGGAAGTTGCCTCGTTTCTAGTCCAGAAAGCCAAAGTCCGCCAAAGTCTGCAGCGCTGGGAGGCTCACCTAAATCTGACTCGCAATCACCCAGGTCACATTTTTGTCATGAATGAAGTGGACCTAGAGGGCCCTCCAAAAAACTTCACCTACATCAACAACTACAAAGTAGGCCAGGGCATTGTGCTGAATGAGATGGCTGTGGGCTGTGAGTGTAAGAACTGTGTAGAGGAGCCAGTGAATGGCTGTTGTCCTGGAGCCTCCCTGCACCGCATGGCCTATAACGACAGGGGGCAGGTCCGTATCCGGCCAGGAAAGCCTATCTATGAGTGTAACTCCCGATGCAGCTGTGGGCCCGATTGCCCCAACAGAGTGGTGCAGAAAGGCATCCAGTTCAACCTGTGCATCTTTAAGACGGAGGATGGCCGGGGATGGGGCGTCCGCACGCTGCAGCGTATCAAGAAGAACACGTTTGTCATGGAGTACGTTGGAGAGGTGAGTCCTGGTCAGTCTGTTGCAGTTGCTGCCTGGATGTTAGCCGTGCCCATCATTGGTTAGAGCACAGGCCGTGGCTTCGTTTACTGATGTCGCCGCGTTAGAGCTGACACTCACGCTTTTAAAACGAGTTTAAGCAACGTGGAAAAAAAAACAAACTTATTTGGACTTGAGTGTTTTGTTCATGCTGAGCTGAAGAGACTGAAGGAAAAAATGAAAATGGAGACGGTCTGTTTGTCAGTGTTAGGGTTATGATTAACTCACAACAACAACATGGGCCTCTCAATACCATCCTGATACGTCCTTTAAATCACATTTTTCATCTTACTGACATGAGTGCTTTTTTTTTTTTTTTAAGCCAGAGGACGTGTGAGTGAAATCAGCAGGTGACACCATGACTCAGCATTTCCACCTTGAAGCTACAGGCTGCTGATAACCGTATCACCATAGCAACCTGAGGAAGCAGTCCTGTTAACTGTGGGATGGGGCTTTCTGTGTTGTTCACACTCTGTTGCTGAACTAAATGCATTGTAATGTCTCCTGCTGTGTGCTGTGGCAGTGGGAGGCCAGACGGAGAGCTTCTTGCATCTCATGTCAACAGTGTTCCTGCTTGCACTGAGCGGCGGGCCTGTCATCGCCTGTCATCGCCTGTTACTGATACCGAACGCACACCAGGCCGCTGCATTTGCACTGACAAAAGCAACAAGTCGACCACACCTCGACACAAGTGTAGATAATCACGCAGGCCGTTCATCAGTTACGGCTGACGCTGGATTACTGTGTCGGCCTTTTTCCTCCTCATGTAGGACGTGGTGTATGTACCCTAACCCTAACCCATCCTGAAGCAGCCAACTCCAAGGCGAGCTGTCCTGCTGTTTAATACCATATGGAAGTGTTTTCTGATGACATGCCAACTCATCGTGTTGCTCTGACGAACAAGCTTGTTTTGAAGTTTTTCTGACAATCTGATGAAACTGGAAAGTGAGCTAAACTAGTAGCAGTTAATCATTAGTATCTGTAATGACAGAAGTTTCTCGTTATAATGGAAAGTTTCTTGATGTAACACCAGGAAGAAACCAAGTTATCGTCACAGTGCCAGTGTTGTGATTGTTGTTTGTTATCTGCCCGTACGGGGGCAACATGTGCAGACCATTCTGTAGGTAAGCTGATGACCAGCCCAGTTCTACTTTGGCGTGTTTGTCTGCTGCCTTTAGGAACACCTAAACATACTTAAACACATATAATTATGCAGTCAGAGCTGCCGTTCAGCTCAGAAGAATACAACAAAATAACTGCATTTTACAGGGTCTGGCTGGAAACTGTCAGAGGTGTTGTCAGAGCCTGTTTCCCCGCCGAGGTACAGAAAAACCTGCAGCTGCTTTCAGGTTTCATTTCATCAGTTCGTCATTGAATTGGTTAGTGACAGCTGATGTGACCTTCTGTTTGACATTTTACCTGAAAACAGCAGCGATCAGCTGAAGTGAAGGAAGCTGCTGCCTTTAGGTTTATCTGATAATAATACGTCCGTATTGCACGTTCACATGCTGCAGTTTTCATTTGCTCAAGGACACAAAATGTCGGCATTGTAGTGTCGCCAATAACAAAAGTGACACCTGACTGTCCAAAACACTGAACCGACTTAGTGGAAGAACGGCAGCATTCATTGCTAACTGCGTAGAGGTTTTATTTTTCCTCTTTACTCCGTAACCTTGGTGCTGCGTTTGTTCTCGTTAACTGGTGGCAGGTTTTGAGTAGTTAAGTCATCGTCTGTGGTTGACCTTGTGTGGTGATGCTCATTTATTTATTTACTTTTAATTAATCAACTTTCTCTTGTGTTCATTAATACATGGAGGCGTTGTTCCAGTAACGTCCTGTCTCGTTTCCTCCAGATCATCACAACAGATGAGGCGGAGAGGAGGGGTCACGTGTACGACCGCCAAGGCTCCACGTACCTGTTCGACCTGGACTACGTGGAGGACGTGTACACGGTGGATGCAGCTCACTTAGGAAACATCTCTCACTTTGTCAACCACAGTGTGAGTGTCTGCAGAGCGCTTACAGGACGTACAGCGAGTACCGTAGCTGAAACACTTTGGCTCTGTTCAGCCGTGTGCATCTCAAACCTCTACAACGAGACTTTTTCTGTTGCAGTGTTACCTGTTATAACATTTACAGTGAGACACTCAGTAATTAGTTACATGTCGGTTACAGGTCAGTAGCACAAGTTACCACCATCTTTGTTTCAGTAAGTGCAGTCGTGACTGGATAATCGATCCTTAACAATCCTAAACCTGCTATCCGACAGGTTTTTAGGAAAAACCA
>NW_007578295.1:38731-49543 GCF_000690725.1 Stegastes partitus
GTATCTGCCACTCCCCCGCCGCCACCGATGGAGGAAACAGAAGTGTGAGCGCTAACTAAACTAGCATCAGCAGCCAAGTACTGCCTGTGTGTTCTGGACACTTCCACCCCGTCAGAGCACTGCCCCGGGGTGGAAGTGTCCCCCGACCAGTTGGGACCAGCCCTACTAGTTATTATAACAACTATGAACAATAATGAACAACTAATGATCCTTCCAGCATCAAGCCCTCCTCGTATCTGGACCTCCGTCTTGACAATCCAACAGCCTTGATACCCGACACAGAAGAAGGTTTTACATTTAGCGATGGATCATCCAGTCACGACTGTATATGAGAAATAATCAAATTGGAGAAAGTATTCAAACTATTTCACGGGATCCATATGTCTCTCCGGATCCACAGCACCACGTCAAACAGGATAAACCCCAAGTGACTTGTTCATCACGTTACTTGCAGTGTATATACTCAAAAACGCGCTTTCTTGAGTTGTTTTGTATTTAAAAGACGGCTACGAGTGTGGATCAAAAGCTCCTGATACACATTTTGTCCTTTTTGCAGTGCACTCCCAACCTCCAGGTGTTCAATGTTTTCATCGACAACATTGACGAGAGGCTTCCAAGAATCGCTTTATTCTCAACACGGGCTATCCGGGCAGGAGAGGAGCTCACCTTTGACTACAAGATGCAAAGTAAGGATATTGATCCAGCAGATGTTGAGTCAAATTGGTGCCAATGTGATCAAACAAAAATAACACACTGCCGGCTCTCTGATTTGCGCTGGCCAGCTTTTTTTTGTTTTTTTGCAGCTCTGACAGCGTCGGTGCCGTTGTTTGGGTGAAAGCTCAGTATTTGATTTCAGACACAGAACAGAACAAGATTCAGATTCGTTTTGTTGGCATTGCAATGTGTACAATGAAAAGTAAGGCGCAGGCCTGTCAGTGCAGAAACATAGAAAAGCTTCATAAACAGCTGTTTACAACATGAAAGAAATGTCTACATCAAAACCAACCAAAGAAAAGAACTCTATATAAAAACATGAAATGAGATGATGAGCACGCTGGATACTGGACAGAGCGAGTGCAGGAGTATATTTACAGTATATCACACTTAGTGCGACAGGGAGGCGTGTAAGGTTCTGACAGCAGCTGGAAAGTCGCTGTTTCAGTCTGTTAGTCCTGGTTCTGATGGCCCTGTAACGTCTGCCCGACGGCAGCAGCTCCAACAGGAAGTGGCCCGGCTGGTAGGAGTCCTTCAGGATGGTGTTGGCTCTCCTGAGGCAGAAAGAGCCATGAAGGTCCTCCAGTGTGGGCAGAGGCCACCCAGTGACCTTCTCAGCCAGTTGGTGACCCTCTGGAGGTCTTTCCTGTTTGCCGCCGTGCAGCTGGCAGACCGAACAAATACAGACACGTCAGCCAGCGGTCACCTTGTCGCCGCTGCTCTTCATCTGATGTAATGACCGAACCGTGGGACGCCCTTATAGCTCACCTGGCTGAGCAGGTGTCCTGTGTACATGTAGTCCCCACACAGCGGTCGGGAGTTCGAGTCCGGCTCACCACCCTTTGCTGCAGGTCTCTCCCCGTTCTTCTCAACCCTTTCCTGTCCATCTCCACTGCTCTAAATAAATGCACAAAAAACCCCAAAAATAGATTAAAAAACCCAAAAGACCCCATGTAGTGTTAGGGTTCGGTAATCAGACACAGATTAAAGACGACTACGCTGTGACACTGACTGATGGTTTCATTTTGTACTTTTTCATGTGACAGTAAAAAGATGTTTTTCTGTTCACGTGCAGCAGTCAGAGCTCCATGGCCTGAGGATTGTAGTTTATGAAATTCTGAGCAGACTTTATAGAGTAAACTAATAGTAATTAGATTAGTGTGTAAATGAGGCACAGCGCCATCAGGTGATGGTGGTTCTGTTGTTTGCTTTTTTTCAGAGAAAATCTCTGAAACAAGTTCTAGATACGAGTTTGCTTTTTAGCCGAACCTTTACCAGCCTGACTTCTGCTTGTTTCCAGTTGATCCAGTTGACACAGAAAGCACCAAAATGGACTCCAGTTTCAGTCTGGCGGGGCTCCCGAGCTCTCCGAAGAAGAGGATTCGAGTGGAGTGTCGATGTGGATCAGACTCGTGTCGGAAGTATCTGTTCTGACAAGTGATCTGTGAGAATGTGGCGCTTATCCATGTGAAGATGTGGAAAATTGTACAGATTTTATATCTATATTTTTTTATGTTCATGGAAGTGGAGACTCGCCACCAGCGTTTTAAATGTGAACATGGCAGACTCTGCCTACATCAAAACCACAATCCAGACTTTCAGATGTGTGGTTTTTGTTTTTTAGAGAAGTGAAAGCTGCATCAGAGCATCCTGTGAGAACTTAATTCCAGTAACTTCAGAAATGTTCCGCCGTCCACCTAAAATTGCAAGCAAGACAAAAATAAAGGAGTGGTTTAGTTTGATAGCACTCTACAATGTGTTCAGGTGTTAGGTTTTAATTCTACTTTGAAAAGCAAGTCAAGAAACACAAGCAGGCAGATTGTCAGCTGGAAACAAAGCCAACACTTGATTGTCAGCTCCCCTCGTAGACGTAGTGGTTTACAGCATCTAGGAGAGCAGAACAATGAGCTGTAATAAACTGGAATCAGGTTTAAAATGGCTGCAGTTACGGTCGTACATATGAGGACGTGAAGGCACCCGGTGGTGTCTGGTAATGCCAGAATGCCGACGCTGAGCTCAGAGGAGAGTTTGTCGTCCCGAAGCGGCTCAACAGCATTTTTACTGAGCTGAACAGCAACCATAGTCCGAGTGCAGTAGTTTAGTTCTGCTCAGACACATATGACGAGCTTGGTCCTCTGCGATGTCAGGACTCCTCTCTGGGCACTGGCCAGGATTTAATAGGACTGTTTTTGTTGTTGCTTTTTTTTCTGAGAGATTTACCATTTTGTAGTTTAACATGTAAATTTTAGTGCGTTTTGTTACTTGTTACCTTCAGCTGAGTTTTCATGATGCTCCACATGTCCTGTGTGGTGGCTTGAGAAGACCTGTTTGATGCCACGTGTCTGACTGGCAGCTCACATGTTCCACCGCCTCTCTGATCTCATGAACTCTGTTTCTTGTGTACATATCTGTAGTGTTGATCAGATGACCTGTGAACAGGAGTCCGTGTCTCGATCAGGTACCATGATGGATGTTTGTATAGCAGGTGTGATTGTTTGTTTTCTATTGTCACATGTCCACACTGTCTCCAGGAATCCACCTCCACCACAGTGTGCCATCAAAAAAGGTTTTTCAGATGATCTGACAAGGACTTTCTCTGAAGCACAGTCTCACTTATGACCAGCTTTCAACGTGTAGCATGTAAGTCACATCTTCCCAGGATGTTCTGGTAGATCAATGGTAGCAGCTGGACATGCTTGAGTTCCTTGAAGACGTTCCACCTTCATCCAAGAGGCTTCATCAGCTCTGACTGACTGGTTGGGAGTTCCACATACTGATGTCTTTAAGGACTCCCAACTAGTCAGTCAGAGCTGATGAAGCCTCTTGGATGAAGGTGGAACGTCTTCAAGGAACTCAAGCAGGTTCAGCTGCTACCATTAATCCACGAGAAGAACCATGAGCTGGAGGACTGAGGATCTTCAGACATCTTTCCCGGCATGTGACTTCCTACGAGACGACCTTCAGCCTGCAGACACACTGTAGTGACCCTCAGCTGAGCCAGCTCTGCTGCTCAGTCATGTTCTGTGTGTTTTGTCTATGCATGCTGCGTATGTGGTCTGTCCTTATGGTTTTCCCTTTTTCAATGGCAATAGAGGTGGAGGGCCATTAGAAAGTCAACTGTCTTCATATTTTATTTGTGTCATTTTAGAGAATCTCAAAGGGTTAGTTCACCTATATGAGAACAAAGAAATGGTCCCCAAGAAACTGATGGGAGACACAAAAAGATCCCACCAGAGACAAATGCTTTTATCGGTGTGACTTTGTTGTAGCCGGAGAACAAATACCATGTAAATAAATGGTTTTAAGGGAGAAAAATACAGTTTGTGTTGTTTTACAAGCTAGATAGTTTGATCACCTTTACAAGAAGTAAAACGGCCACATTGACAGCGACCGGACACATCTGAACACAAAACAGGACAAATACAAACTACTGGTTAAAACATTAAGACTATTTACCATACATACTGACTGTATGCAATGTTTACATCCACCCATCATCTCTACACCTTCATCCTCACCAGGGTCATGGGGGGCGGAGCCTATCCCAGCTGACTCAGGGTGAAGGCAGGTTCACCTGGACAGGTAACCAGTCTATCACAGGGCTACACTTAGAGACAGACAACCAAGCACACTCACATTCACACCTACGGACAATTTACAATCACCAATTAACCTCAGCATGTTTCTGGACTGTGGGAGGAAGCCGGAGAACCCGGAGAGAACCCACGCTGCACGGGGAGAACATGGAGACTCCACGCAGGAAGATCCCGGGTGTCCTCACCGGGACGCCAACCGGCGACCTTCTAGCTGTGAGGCCACGCTGCGTGGCCACCTGTTGCAGGACTCCTTGTTGTTTTTAAGGACAGTTCTTTGTGATCATCCTCTGTGTGTCTGCATGACGTTTGTTCAGTGCAGCCCATCACTGATGAAGAGCTATAAGAGTAAAAATGTCACAGATTTTTTTCCTTTAGTGAAGCAATGGGGTTTCTTACGACGTTCTAGGAGATTTTGTACAAGCACGTAGAGGAACTCTGCAAATATCAGAGTGGTTTTTGATGTTTGGGCCAGACTATAAATAAGGTAGATCATCGTGAAAGAAGGAGGAGGTCATTGCATGTGGCCTAATTCTGCCAGTCAGTGGGTGACAGGTGTCCTGTCTGCGCCACTCTGTCGGCATCTCGGTGGAGAATGTGGGCCAGACTGGTGCTCAGTGTGTTGTCAGTTTAAAGCCAACCATCTAAATGTTTTAAACTAAGAATCCTCTAAGTAACCAGCAGAGTGTACAGATTGTACGCCTCACCTCGCAGGCAGGGATTGCTCTGGATTTACCGGGTTTGTGGAGGATTAGGATGTCCTGAGCTCCAACAGAAGAGACACAGGTGGCTGATGTCAGTGAAAAGGTGAACAAGTCCTATCAGCCAGACGGCTGGTGTCTGGTTCAGATGAACCCACGGTGCTATTCAGGAACAATTTGGATCACTTATGAGTGAATCATGTGCTGTGGCATGTCTGCATTTAATGATTACAATAATTAAGGTTTAGGGTGGATCATTTCTTATGACAATATTTAAGCCGGTATGTGAGATAAAGGAGTTTACTGTGTCAAATGTCTCCTCTCTTCACACCAGCCACAACAAGATCCCTTCCTCACGCAATGCAAGTGAAAAAGATGAGGAAGAAAATGCACACTTCCTGTTCCACACAAAATGCTGAAGGTTCTGCTGCAGCGTGCATGAGGCAGTTTGCAGTATTTACATTCATGTCACAGTGGCACAGCCTTCTTCTGTGTACGCTCCATTTAATGCACTTACACACACCTCCTATGACAAATTTAAACGTTACATCAAATGTTGAAGTTGAGTTAAAGCTTCGAGCAGCAGTGATGGATCCTCACACCTTCTGCAGCTGGCAGGTTATGTTGTGGGCTTCTGGGTGTCTTCAGGCCTAGAGGTCAGCTGACACCCGCTAAATAAATGGCATGCTGCTGTATTTGATGTGTAGACCACATGTAAACTTTATGGACATCAGATTGTGTTGGTCACATGAGGTTGATTTCTTGTTGCCGATAGGTGGCGCTGTGACCACGGCTAAACTGTGGCATGCAGCTGTCCCAAGGCTGGGGCTTTTATAGATAGAACAGAATAAAATATTTCTTTATTGCCATTGCAATGTGCAACAAAGTCCCTCAATCCTTTGGTGCATCATAAATAAATACAAGATGCGTAAAATATGCGTCAGAGTCCCGTACTGAGAACTGGACTCTGTCAAACACTGACTCTGTGGAGCTGAGCACCTCCTTTACTAGCACCGTATGCACCTTGTATTAATCTGTGATGCACTGACGGGGTTATTAATTCATTTCATAATATGCAATGACAATAAAATAATTCTATTCTATTATCAATGTTATTTAAATCTTGTGCACACATTGGAGTTATCTTGTCCACAAATTTAATAAAAACAGTCTTTCCAGACTTCAGGAGTGCAGTTCAGTGTAAATAAAACCTGCAATCAAAGTATTTATTTCAGTATTTGTTTCTGACCCGAGCGTCAGCGGCCTGTATGCCTGTAGCCAGATGTTGGAGGTAGCAGTCACAACAGAACATATGTACCACTCTGCTCAGCATCCATCATCATCTCTACACCTTAACCCTCACTAGGGTCACATGGAGTCTATCTCAACTGACTCAGGGTGAAGGCAGGTTCACCTGGACAGGTAACCAGTCTATCACAGGGCTACACTTAGAGACAGACAACCAAGCACACTCACATTCACACCTACGGACAATTTACAATCACCAATTAACCTCAACATGTTTCTGGACTGTGGGAGGAAGCCGGAGAACCCGGAGAGAACCCACGCTGCACGGGGAGAACATGGAGACTCCACGCAGGAAGATCCCGGGTGTCCTCACCGGGACGCCAACCGGCGACCTTCTAGCTGTGAGGCCACGGTGCTAACCACCGATCGTAACCACGTATTTGGAGGCTAAATGTAAAAAATAGTGAACCAGAAATAAAAACATAACTGAACTGAAATATTTAAAACACAACAGTGAGGTAAATGAGGACAAAGCTGAAGCAGGAGGGTCTGTAGACTGTCACCATTGTTAAGTCCAGTTTTGCTTTTTCCTGCACAGCAGTTCAGCTGAACCTGTCCGATCATCTGAGCGCTCACGTCTCCTCGTACTTTCTCAGATCTGCACAGTGAAGGTGGGGAGTGCACTGTTGTTATTACTGATGAAAGCCAAGCAGAACGATTTAAATTTAAAGGTTTGTGATTCTAGAAACAGAGTGTGGAGTCAGCATGTGTTTATGATGCTGTCCCTCCTCGTGGATCACAGGACACCCTGGAGCAGTGTGACGTGGACCGGCCTCGGCCTCGTTGTTTGGTTCCTGTTATAATTAAGTATGTTTCGAGCTGTTATGTATTCTGAATCTGTATTTTACACTGAGCCTATGATTCTGTTTGGTATTTTCCTACTGAGAACAGCATCCGTCCTTGAAGACAACATGGCCGGTGAGAAGCGGTTCACACACCTGGAGACAGCAGAAGCTCCTCTGTTCTATCAGATAGGATTGTTGCTTTAGCTACACGCCGCACCAACAACATCCACACATGCTGCTCACCAAATATCAAGGACGTGGACAGAGCGCAGAACAGGTATGGCTGTCCACGCCATTGGTAACTGGCCAGTTAAACTCAGTAGCGTACGAGTCTTATCTATGTTCGGGGCAGGCCCGGCCCAAGAACATATCTGGAACCTGATACAGAAAAACTCAGTTCAGCTGGACATGAGAGTGTTCTCTGTCTGTCTGAATCCAGCAAAACTTTACCTGTGACCTGAATAAACTGTTTAGCCTGAGACCTGAACTCTTCTCTGACTATTTCTTGGAGCTGTTTCAACAAAAGAACCGGGTCTAACCTTCCCTTTCACAGAGCTGTGTGTGACCGCGGTGTGTTCTGAGTGCAAACAGAACACACACCAGCAGAGCATGAGGAGACATTTACTGACAAAACTGTATAGCTCAGAATCACTCCTGTTCAAGAGAAGAACCAGCGGATGTTGATGTGAAACCAGTCTGGATGAGGTACCATCATGAACATGAGAGTTTGGCATACTTTATTTTCTTGTGTTAATAATAAACATTCAGGAAGAGGTGACTGTAAGGAATCACATGTGGCCTGTGATGCTTCATCTGAAACTGGTTTTGCCTTCATTTTCCTTAAATATGTACAAAAAAATCCATTCCAATTAATTATAACCTATTATATGTTTTTAAAAAAAAAAANTAAACTTCATTGGTTTGAAACCACATTCACCTCAGAACCAAGGTCCACATCAGAAACACCAGAACACATGTTCAGGAGCTGATCTGGGATCAATGTTTCCCTTCACCTGTCTGTTTCATCAGTGTGACCACCAGTACACACACACACACACACACACACACACACACACACAATAAAAATCTGATGATCAGGAGCTTCTCGGTTGCATTTCAAAGATAGATTGCTGTCAGTATAATACACACTAAATAGTACAGAGGTCACAGTAAATTTACAAAAGATAATCTGCCTGAGGCAACTAAAAAAGCACGTTCAGGCCTCTCCAGCATGAGCCATGATCCACACTCTTCTCAGCTTTGTCTCAGAGATGAAAATGGAAAGTGCAGTCATTTACCTTCGTTCCTCAGAGGAAATCAACTGAGAAAAACAATTCCACCAGAATCCAGAGCGCTGTTCATTCACATCATCAGTCTGCAACAGAAAAGTCTCCCGTCATCTGTTCAGTTTGTCCAGCTCTGATGAAACAGTCCTCCAGACGTCACCACAGTGTTCTGTTTCCTGCTTTTGAATGAAAGCGCAGAGAAGAAACACCTCGTCTTCCCTTTGTTGCATTGGTTTTACGTTTGTATGGAGTAAGGCCATAATTCTGACAAACCAACCAGGTGAGCAGAGGCCACCTCAGACCCAAACACTCGACCCAGTCTCAGCGAACCGAGTCGTGTTTCCAGACATTCACTGGCTAATTACAATCTCTGTGCCCTGTTTTTCTTTCCACCTGAACTCCACAGTACAGTTCATTTTCAGAGAGAATCTAATAAATAAAAAAACACAAAAGAAGCACAGTTTAATGACTTTACCTAAAAACCAAGCAGCAGACGTGTCTCCTGCTGCAGCCTCATGCCTTCAGCGCCTGGTCTGATGATGAAGTCCAGACTAACCTCCACTCTATGATGAAACATCATCAAGCTCATACGGACTCAGACACAGTTTTCCTATTTTGTCTTTCTGGAAAGGAATTGCAAAGCTGACATCTTGTGATGCAGGAAAAGGCGTTTGCTAACATCAGTCCTCTGACTCTGTGTCATGATTCTTATTTAGTTTTTGTCGGTGTGATACAGAAAGTCAATTCATCGCATAATTTTCACCTAAAATGGGATCATTTAAACTAAACAAATGGGCAACGACTAGCAGGTAGCTGAACATCAAGGTATGGAGCCCCTTTACAGCTGCTGAAGTACCAAAAGAATCCTGACAGGAAATGGAAAGTGGACGAGGACAGTGGTCAGTGGTCAGCGGCCAGCCCCTACTTGTTGTGACCTAAAGCTCCTTTCTGGTGCAGAGGAGAGAGCCCGGCCTGTGCTTTGGTTGTATATCTGCTGTTTTTTCACATGGAGCCGTTGTGGCTTTGAGGGAAAACATCTTTAACAGGAGACTGCAGCGCTGGATCCAGTTGTCCACGCCCAGTAAACTGGTCTACAGACTGGACTTGTGATTTCTCCTGAAACAGACAAGGTTTTGTTGGCAAACTTGAAAAGAATGAATTCTTGTACGTTTTCTGTTGCATGGCTGCTTTAGGAGAACATCACTGCCACAGATGGACGTTTAGTTTTCCTCATTGACAAACAGAATGAAAATGTGCCGTTCAGAGTGTTTGGAGACCCAGAACAAGCCTGTGGAGACGCTGCCCTGTCTGCTGGGATGCCACATGCTGACATTTACTTTGTTGTACTTTGGTTTCTTATTCTATCAGCATGTTTCTCTCCTCCAGCCCAGTGCAGCTCCCTGGTTTCTGACTGTTCCTAGTTTTCAGCTCCTGTTGGACTGGAACCTCTCCCTCATACACCATGAACTGATTATTACTCTGCGGTAAGTTGGCAAGTTCACTTCAGACAGAAATACTCGCTGACGAGAGAAACCACATAACTGAGCTTTACAGGAAGATGAAGGGGCCGGTACGAGCATTTAAAACAGCACTGACACTTTATATTACAGCCGGCGAGTCACTGTGGTGGAAGGTAGAAGATGACGGGGAGCAACAGAACCGGACCCGTCACTGCTACTACGGGGCCTACGGCGTACAGTGCTGGAAATGTGGGGAACATTTTTGAACTTTGTTTCCAGTTTACTGTTGAAGACATCATTAAAAATGTCTGGAACTGTGGCAGCCTCAGTACAGGGACTTACGATCAGTCAGTACTGTGCCATCTGAGTCCACTTATTTGTTATTTGGCACCCAAAACTAAGTTCTAGAACTTTTTGGCTGATTTCTAAGAGTTTTACTTGTTTTCGGGCGTAGAACGTTTTGTGTTATTACCTTCTGAAAAACGTATTTATCTGTGAAGCCATTTTAAGGGTTCAATATCTCCAACAACATAAATCCCACAGTCATGAAATTTGGTGACACAAAACTGCAGATTCAAACCTCCGACTGCCCACAGAACGTTCACTCCATGTAGGAATGGTGGGTTCATGACAGGGAGAGAAAAACGAAGCCGTGTACACAACAATGGAATATTTTTCTTGTTGTCTGAGGAGGAAGAGCTACAACACAACAAAGTCACATCTTACAGTAACACGGGAATGTGGCCGATGTGTGAATCCAGGATCTTTCATGTTTTGTGTAGGACCCAGTAATTTCTACGTCATTATTCCAATTATTACACAACAAGGTACAACTACAGTCGTGACTGGATAATCCGACACTAAATGTAAAACCTTCTTCTATGTCGGATAGCAAGAATGTCGGATTGTCCAGACGGAGGTCCAGATACGAGGAGGGCTTGATGCTGGAAGGCTCATTAGTTGTT
>NW_007578295.1:50010-54524 GCF_000690725.1 Stegastes partitus
TCATCCTGATTGGTGACATTAAATGTCATGTCGGAGTCACAATCCAAGGCTGTCGCTATGTTAAGGCTGTTTTTATGGGTTCTGTTGGTTTTTCCTAAAAACCTGTCAGACAGCAGGTTTAGGATTGTTAAGGGTCGAATATCCAGTCACGACTATAACTGGCTATTTTCCCCATTTCCTTCTTTAATTATACAATATAAACGATGGTACGCATCATGTTCCCCATATTTCAGTGCTGTTTTCCAGTAGATACCAAGAACTTACAGACAGGTGTTCCTACTTCTCTCTGAGAAGTTGTTATCGTCTTATTCTCGTTGTGTTTGTTCCTTTAACGCGCCCACATTTGAGCATCAGCTGTATTAAAAAGTGTCAGTACAATACGAAGAGTTGATGACGCCACCTGTAGCTGCCCTCAGCAGTGGGAACCAGTCAGCACATGGCCAGTACCTGGTTCACACAACTCAATTACAGTGTAAACGATTGTAAATAAAAAACAACAAACAAACAAAAACAGGCATTTACATACATTCACACATGAATTATTTCATGCTTCTTTTCATGCCAGAATGCGTTTCAGTTAAAACCAACTCTTGAATTGAGAATTGGACACGACTCCGACTTACAGGAAACACTTGAAGGTTCTCTACACGGCCAAACAGGTGAACAAACGGGAATACCTTTGGGTGGAGTGTAATGTCTGAAGCTCACACACTCCAAGAACTATACGTTTCAGATTATGTTGTCAAGTATTCAGATTTGGACATTATTCAAACAGGTGAGAGACCATGAACGGAAAAGCTGCTGGTTTGAATCTGCTTGACGATGATTCTTGCATCTCTCTGGCTTCCTCTCGTCACTCCACTGTTGCTGTACAAACATCTGTAATCATCTGGCTTTGCAAACTAATCCAGCATGTTGATGTCGATGAACTTTAAATTTAGACTAAAAGTTGCCTATTTGTCCTGTAAGGATTTGTATTTTTATTTTTTTGTCTCCTAAACAACTCAAACATTCTTTGTGTTCAGGACTTTTCTAACGGGCCATTTCCAAATTCTTCAAGAAGCAGCTTATGTAGTTTGTTGGTGGCTATTTTTCTGGCTTGGTTTCCACAGTGACTGCATTATTACTTGCATGTTTTGCTATAAATGGGTTGGCAGATGGAATACATGCTTACCATTCCAGTAACCACTAAACTCGCTAGTTTACACCCACTGCTTAAAAGTAGCTTGCATTGCATCAAATGCCACAATAACTCAAGCAAACACAATATAGATCTGTTGGCTGCCCCTTGGTTTTTCTTCATCTCTGGTTACATGACACAATAAGGCTCTCGTGGCAGATGAGGTTTAGTCCTACAGCAGGCTGGTAGGTGGGAAAGGAGCCCTTTCTTCAAGTCTTTGTTAAGGAAGAAACAGACAATAGGGTTGACTCCGGCTTGGGCAAAACTCATCCACACAGTGGTGGAAAGGTACCGGTGTGGTATTGTGCAAGCCTTGACAAACACCCTCCAATAGCAAGCCACTATGTAGGGAGACCAGAGCACCAGGAACAGCAGTGTGATCACGTAGAACATCCTGCCAAGCTGCTTCTCCGCTTTGAACTCCTCCATAGCCAACAGGCGCCGGTTCTGGTTGTGCAAGTTCTGCCGGATTCCCAGCAGAGTGGGTGGCATTGGGCCCCTGCCAAAGCCTGCAATCCAGTTGGCTGCTGCTTGGCCTGTAGCCCCTGGCCCATGGAAGGTCCAGTTCTGACTGATAGCTGGTACCATCTGGACTGGCTTCATCTTACGATGCTTGTACTCAAAAAGGAGTAACTTCATGTAGACGACATGTGTGGCTAGAATTAGTACCGCCAGCATTAACATGAAGCCTAAGGTATCATTAGCCTTGAAGTAGCGATGCTCAAATATGCACTGGTCCTCCTCACGAATGAATTTGTAGGTGCCCACGTCAAAAACCGGTGGGAAAGCCATCGCCACAGACAGCGTCCACACCATGCACACCACTGCCACACATGTCCAGAATGTCATGCGCTTTGAGTAAAAGCGGTGGTGTGCAATGGCCATGTAGCGTGTCACGCTGATACAGAAGAGCATGAAAGCGGCATGGAAGCAGAAGAGCACTGCCATGAAAGCTACCACTTTGCAGCTCAGCACACTGTAGGTCCAGGCTGAGCCATTCTTTATAGACACCAGCACAAAGGGGAAGCAGATTGCTGAGCGAATGGTGTCTGCCAGGCACAGGTCCAGCAGGAAGTAGTAAGGTGCCTTGTGCAGAGTCCGGTCCCGCAGCACAAGCAGAGACACCACCAGGTTGCCAACTAGGCTGATACAGATGATCAGGCCCAGTAGCACCAGTTTAATATAGGTAGAGACAGCTGAGGAAGAACTTTCTGCTACCATGCCTCCTGCAGTAGCCACCAGTGCTGCCATGGGCCCTGAAGGCCCTTCACTAGTCTCGTTTCCATTCGCCATCCCGAATGCCCCCCCACCCATACCACCTGTTCTTCAAACACCAAAGCCACCACTCCTCCACTGCCTCCTCCGTCTGCTAGCTGTTCCTTCGTCCTCGTGGTTGCTCCTTTTCCGCAGTTCACAAGGAACAGGGACAGTCCAGTCCACATTGCCCCATTTCGAGCAAGGTTCTTTCGTTGGTGTATTTTTTCGTTTCGCCTCGTGATCCTCTCTGGGAGCCTGAAAGCATTCAGAAAACACAGGACATTAGTGTTGGATGATGTCTGTGAAGAATCATTCAGGCAATGAGGTGCTACTACATTAAATTAGTAGCAAACACAGAAACAGTTATTCTGAAGTACTTTGTCATTTATTGTTAAGGCTTTTTCTTCTTGAATGAGAAAACCTCAGGTCATCTGGTAGCCACTGTTAGGTGCCAACAAATGAGGTCCAGCTGCAGTATCAGCACCTCAGGAACACCACTAGGTCTTTCTTAATCAGCTCTGTGTGATTCCAGTGAAGATGATGAGTTCAAATTGACCAGCTGTCAGTCACCAGGACGGGCTTTTCCCATGTACGTCTGCAAATGAGTCCATAGAGGCCTTTACAGTGAAGCTTTGTGGAGCATTAAAGAACATATATGAGTTTTTAAAAATTGGGATTGTTAATGGTAAACAACTAATATATATATATATATGTAAACCACTGCTAACCAGTCACAGCTGTATCACAGCCTTCATCCTGGAGGACAGCAGAGAACCAGAGCCCACACTGAGGCCGGCGGTCACTCTCTGTAGCTCTGATTGGTCACAAAACCATCTCTTTAAATGCTAGATGCCCCACTGGTGAACACCACGAGCAGGTCAACAGTCCTACAATCACTGTTGAATGGATGAAGGAATGAAGGAATGAAGGAATGAAGGAATGCCCTTTATTGTCATCACACAGTGTACAACCAGATCAGAGAGCTTCTCCTGTTTTCAGTGCAAGTAAAAAAAAAACAAAAAAAAAACAAAGAAAGTGCAAAATTTCTCCGTTAAATATAAAGATAAAGATATATAAACAGAAATAAAAGATTTAAGAAGTATTGCACGAGATGATGGATATATACATATAGATGATGATATATACGTATAGATGATGGATATATAAATATATATATATGATGATATATACATGTACAGATGATGATATATACATCGTGCACATGGTGGAGGAGTCTTATTGAGGCAGAGAGGATGTTTTACATGTGAGAATTCAGGATGGTGACGGCTCTCAGAAAGAACCTGTTCCTCAGTCTGTTGGTCTTTTTGAAACAAGCTCACCCTTAAAAAACCTTCAACCTAAACTTCAGGCTCATTGAAAATATAAATATGAAAGAAGTAGGGTTAGTTATCTGGTCTGAAGAGTGCAGAATCACCTGCATCCTTTCTCTTGTCTACAACTTGTTGAGATGTTTTGGACGTACAGGGAGTGCAGAAATATTCGGCAAGTTTTACTTTTGAGGATTAATTTTATTATTGAACAACAACCATGCTCTTAATTAACCCAAAACACTCATTAATATCAAAGCTGAATATTTTTGGAAGTTGGAGCAGAGCTTTTTTAGTTTTAGCTATTTTAGGAGGATATCTGTGTGTGCAGGTGACTATTACTGTGCATCATTATTAGGCAACTTAAAAAACATATATATACCCATTTCAATTATTTATTTTCACCAGGGAAACCAATATAACAGCTCAACAATCACAAATATACATTTCTGACATTCAAAAACAAAACAAAAACAAATCAGTGACCAATATAGCCACTTTTCTTTGCAAGGACACTCAAAAGCCTGCCATCCATGGATTCTGTCAGTGTTTTGATCTGTTCATGATCAACATTGCGTGCAGCAGCAACCACAGCCTCCCAGACACGGTTCAGAGAGGTGAACTGTTTTCCCTCCTTGTAAATCTGACATTTGATGAGGGACCACAGGTTCTCTATGGGGTTCAGATCAGGTGAACAAGGAGGCCATGTCATTAGTTTTTCTTCTTTTAGACCCTTTCTTTCCAGCCAC
>NW_007578295.1:55304-57019 GCF_000690725.1 Stegastes partitus
ATAATTATGCACACCTGATATAGGGTGTTGATGTCATTAGACCACGCCCCTTCTCATTACAGAGATGCACATCACCTGATATGCGTAATTGGGAGTAGGCTTTGGATCCTATGCAGCTTGGAGTAAGACAACATGCATAAAGAGCATGACGTGGTCAAAATACTCATAATTCTGCACTCCCTGTATGCAGAGGATCTCCACAGGGATGAGATGCTGAAACTTACATCAAACTTACAACCTTGTGTACACAAAGACACAAACACAGGCCTTATCAGCCAATAGTTCAATTCCATGTGAGCCAGTGAAAATAGAGGGACTATGCCTGAACAGCTGTAGTTCTTTATGGATTATTTGTTTCTGACAAACCCTGTGAATTAAAGCTAAACGTCTACACCTGGTACATCTGGATCGCTTCACTTCAGCTTCGCTGTGGTGGTGTACAAAGGCAGAGAAGTTCTGAGAGCTGTGTGACCATCCAACTACGTATAGAACTGACTGCATCTTGGCATTTTCTACAAATTAGGTCAAATATTCAGTTGTGTGTGATGTCACGAGCACTTCAACTAAAACAGACTGTGATGAAACACTAAATGCAAGAAGACTTGGTGCGACCGTCGTACGTGTCCATTATGATAATCTGAGCTGTAAATGTATGAGGATTGCCACACATGCAGCTGCAGCACTGGGCCATACTGGACCAGCGCTGTCCCCCCTCTTTGCTGGAGGAGAACTAGTTAGCAAGTAGTGACAAGTCTGTGCCAAGAAGCAAAGGGAGATTGGGGGTCGCTCTGCTTTAATATAAATGTTTCTGTCTCATCCTGTATCTCATTTGAAAATATTGATTTAGGTCAACATACAGCCTCGCCCAAAAATAAATGATAAAACAAGGTGTGCTTCATAGCATGACGCCTAGGGATCGACCAGCACAGGTTGTCAGGACAGCGTCAGTTTATTTGGAACTGATATACATTAAATATTAGAACAACAGGTCCCTGCCATTCAGACCCAGGCTTCTCATTAATGATGATCACTACATGTGTCCAGCAGAAATAGGAGCTGTGACATTTGAGCATCATGTGACGCTACCGTAAAGTCATGAATCAGGTTATTGTGCTGTGTACACATTTATTGATTTCATATTTCACCTCGTTCCTGTTTAGTTGATTGACTCGCAGCAGGAGGGCAGCGGTGCTATCTTGAGGTGACAGGTGTGTCAGCTCAGGCCTGAAGGGGGAGGAAGGCTTAGTGGGTCCTGGGCAGGTGTTCATGCCAGAACAGGGAGGAAGGTCCGAAACCTTCACTGTACTGATGACGGCAGAGACGCCACTGGTGAGATGTTGGTGTCAGATTTGGTTTATTTCATGAATAATATGAAGTAATACAAAGTATATGAAGTGTTTGCCAATCATTTTGATTTGGAATTATTACAATGGAAAATTTTAATTATTGTTGATGGATTAATTCATTAATATGGTTTTGTGTCTTTTATTTTTAAGGATATCAACTAACAAACACTCAACCTGATTCCTTTTTGAAAAGAATAGATGAAGATGGAAGATGAGTGGCGCTGACCGCCGTCCTCGGCTGTCTTCAGTCAGTTTAGGCAGAAACTGAAGCTCAGAACTAAACTATTGGACTCCTGCTGACTGTCAGATGGATTTACTGACATGCAGCCGGTCATTGCATTGATGCTGCTGCTCTTCTCTGTTTTGTTC
>NW_007578295.1:57314-58112 GCF_000690725.1 Stegastes partitus
GAACTAAACTATTGGACTCCTGCTGACTGTCAGATGGATTTACTGACATGCAGCCGGTCATTGCATTGATGCTGCTGCTCTTCTCTGTTTTGTTCATCTTTCTCTGTTATATTACAAAAAGTCCACATCTTAAAGCATTATTTCTTGTTGCCGTCCAGATACTGTTTCTAACTTAGCCATTAGCCGTAGCCACTGTGAAAGCAGCTAATGTCACGGTTTAAATGAATGAATCCTTAATGTCCGTACACCATGTATAATGAAATTAGGTGCATAATGAAACTTAGAATATTGGGTTGTTTGGGAATCAAGCTCAGGTGAGCTGCTTGGAAGGCAGCTATGCTAATGCTAACCGCTACACCAGTAATATGACATACAGGTGACTGTGCTTCTTGTTTAGTTTTTGCAGGTTGTGTCTCTACTGAAGAGACGTGTCTGTCAGTTGGAGCAGGTTGTTAAGGTTAATCAGATTTTAGAAAGATGTTTAAGTACTCCAGATAGCATTAGCCACAGGCTAAGAGGTACTGCAAACCTCTAACCCTAACCCTGCTACCTGACCTTACAAACACTAAGAGCTGCTCCATCCCAGCTTGTAACCAGCAGCTCTCAGTGACTGGCTGTCGCTCGTCACATGAAACAGTCAATCCGATACGCTGTGGGCAGGACAAGAAGAACGATGAGACCAACAAACATCAGCCTCAACAGTCGGCTGAGCTGATGACCGGCTGCCGTGTCTGACAAGTCACTGCTGTATGGACATACATCCACCCTTCACCTCCCACTGGTTCCACCCTTCACCTC
>NW_007578295.1:58365-62007 GCF_000690725.1 Stegastes partitus
TTCCACCCTTCACCTCCCACTGGTTCCACCCTTCACCTCTCACTGGTTCCACACTCCTTTAAACATCATCAAATCTGGCTCCAAAGAATTCCGGGCTGATAGCAATTATTGGAAATTTACACAAAGCTTTTTATTGAAAGTGATTTACAAGTTACCTCTTTCTTAAAAAAAACAAAACACCAGTCGTAGTGCGTGACAAAGCTACTGGGAGCAATGGCAAGTTCTCACAGACAGACAGTCTACACTGTAGACAGGAAGTGAACCTCTAGTCTGGTGTTAGTGGAGGTATGTGCGACCTGCCTGCGTCAAAGCCACTGGGGATATTTACATAAAATACATTGTCAGTCCAGTGGGAAGAAAAAAGTCAATTTAAAAGAAATCTCAATTCAGTCCTGGGTTGTGGTCTCAGGTCCCCAACGAGGGTGCCCCAAATCCAGAGCCAGTCTACAGAACAGATTGTTTTATCCTTCCAGTTGATGAAGCATCCCCATGCAAAGCAATGTCAAATAATTAAAAATATAAAATAAGTTATTACACCCCTTTGAAGTCTGTGTTTGGACACCTTTGGCCACAGCTACGGTTCAGCACTGAGCCCTGGGTTGGTCTCATCTGGATGCTGCAGTTTTACCTCATTCTTCCTTGAAAACTGCTCAAGCTCGGTCAGGTTGCACGGGAATCCACAGTGAATAGGCCCTTTCAAGTCCAGCGACAAATTCTCAGCTGGCTTGAGGTCTGGGCTCAGACTCAGAGACTCCCCAACATTCAGCGTGTTGCTAAGTGTGGCTCCAGTCAGCCATGAACCCGACAGAAAACGTTCAACGCTCTACATAGTTCAGTCCTCAGCAGTTCTTTCCTGACGTAACATGTTTTTGGAAACAAATCTAGGACTTCTTTAAGTACTGAGACACGTAGAAACGGAGGCTACTGGACACTGAAACCGTTTGAAACAAAGGAACATCACTGGTGGGACTGTAGATGGTTGAACTCTGGTGCTGGTGTCAGCTGGCCAATGCAAACACAGCTTTAGTCTGAACGTCTCTTATATCTCTCATGTGTCCTGGTTGGAGTCACAGTGGATAAAGGACACCTGTCACCTCTGTGTGGACCGTACACGTTAGTATTCAGGTGTGACAGGAAATGCTGCCCCTGGTGGTGACATGAGGTGTTTGTGCTTCAACACATTAAGAAGAAGGAGCACTAAAGATGAGAGCATGTGTGAAAATACCGGTTTGACAATCATCTGAAACACCAGATGAACCTCTTCCTGCCATCTGTACATCCGGTGACGTGCAGCGCTACACGTAGCCTCATGACATCTGCTCACGTCATTAAACATGACGTTTACAAAGTGAGCATCATTTCTGTCACAGGACGCGCTGCAACCAGTCTGTGTTTCAGGGCTATTAGCAGCTATTGCTAACGCCGTAAACTAAGATGGCGACCACAGTAAACATCAGCACGCTGGCTCCATAACGCTCCCAGCAGCTGGTTACCGGTAGACAGAGATGGAAGCTAACTGGAGATAGAACAGGAATGAATAGCTGAATGACATGTGCTGGTCCGGTCCGGATCAGTAAGCTGTCATGTCAGCTGTTCTTCATGTAAGGAGAGGCTTTGAAAATTCATTTGAAGAAACCATTTGTTGCTCCTTTAAAGGACAAGCGTGAAGCCGAACGATGAACGACAAACAGACTCCACTGATGGAGCTTCAAAAGATAAAACACTGATTGGATCAAATGCCTTCGTCAACTTTTTATCGTGTCCTTTTTGGAGTTGCATCCCTCATTACTCCACAGGCTGGGAGCTATGGGAACCCGGCAGAGGCTGTGTCTTGGAAGGAGGGGCTTTGTGAAGCTGGAAGTTGGTTGGCGGCGGAGGGCAGAGTCACTGTCAAGAACTGGGTAGCAACAGCAGCCCAATACCTCTGGCTTGATGTGGATGGGAGGAGGCGACAAAGCTCACTGGATGAGCTGTAGACAGTTGGTTTGTGACAGCAGGTCCAGCACCAGGCCTCCTCACATGGAGCCTACAGGTCTGCTAAGGACAGGGAGCCACCAGCTGCTGCAGTCCAGCCTTCAGATGGCTTAAAGCCTCACGTCGCTGACACTCCTTCAGGAGGAGGCGCCGTGTTCTCGTGGGGGTGATATTAAATCACTGGGCTGTCCCAGTGCTGAGCAGGCCTTACAGATGCTGGAAACCCTGTATTATTATTTATCATCTACACAACACAGCATCACAGTCCCCGTCAGCATCACACAGCAGAGGCTGCTCAGCATTAGCCGCCCTCATCAGATGATCGCCCTGGAGAGGCTGAGGCAGACAAAAGCCACCGGTCTCAGTGGGCTGCACTAGTCTGGGCCTGCAGGAGGCAGCCAGAGGGCTTCCAGCTCCAATAAACAGCATGCAGGAATGCACCAGCAGTCACACTCACACCTCGCAGAGCACTGACCTGGAGCCAACACAAAATGGTTCCCGTGTTGAGCTGCCTACCTGCTGCGGGCTGCTCGTCCTCCACACTGGACGTCTGTTGCAGTCTACATGAATCACGGCTCCAGCGACCCACCGGCTGCTCCACCGACACAACAGTCAGGAAATCAGAACCAGCAGCAGCAGCAGCAGCTCAGGGCGGCCGGATGGAGGAACGGCTGCTGCAGCTCCCCGTTAACACACGGCGGCTTTGCGGGAGTCACAGCTGCGCTTCCGCTTCTTTCTTGTGCATGTCATGTCTCCGGTCCATCAGCAGCCACTGGCTCTACTGGTTCTACTGGCTCTACTGGTGCAGCTGCTGCCAGCTCCTGTCTCCTGGTTCGGACTGGGATCCTAGACCAGCATCAGCGGACGGAGCTGACACGCAGCAGCAGACCCAGCCCCACCGAGCGGCTCCTGCTCCAGCCGCATTGTTCCACTTGAGCCCACGGACGCCTCGTGTGTGTCCCTCGTCAGACACCGTCTCATGCCGCCTGTGCTCAGACGGAGGTTCGCCCGGTACCGTGCAGAGGCCTGGAGCAGGCGGGTCGGGGCTGCGGGATGACACCGAGGCCGGTCCTCATTCTGTCCCGCAGCCCGTCAGCCTGCAGCCGCCACGAACAGGCGGAGATGTGAGGCGGAACCGGGCGGATGGACGGATCCTGGACGAGATGTGAGCCCCCGACGCTCCGCCGGCAGCGCAGGAAACAGGCGCAGAGCAGCGAGGCTGGAGAGCTAGCTCCGGCACCGGCTCTTAATCCCGGTCTGTTCCATGGCCAGGGGCGGCCCCAGGCTTTATGGGGGCATGTGGGCAGAACAGTGCCCCCCTCCACCCCCAGTCTGCAAAGACAGTTACACTCTGTGCAGCGTCTGGACCGCTCAGCCTGGAAGCAGGAACCTTCAGGAAATGCTCCTGGTTGCTGGGGAGAGGAGCACAACACTGGACCTGTTACCAGTCAGAACCACAATCACAGCTCTCAGCTCCTGGTGTGTCACAGTCAGTACCAGCCCAGTCTCCTCTACGCTCCAGTCAGAACCTCACGGTACCACGTCAAGGGATTAATTACAGCTGCCCATCCACGTGCCCGTGTGTGTGTGTGTGTGTGTGTGTGTGTGTGTCTGTGTGTGTGTGTGTGTGTCTGTGTGTGTGTGTGTGTGTGTTAACAGTGCAGTGCT
>NW_007578295.1:62347-79579 GCF_000690725.1 Stegastes partitus
CCATGTACGGGCCCTACAGGGGTCAAAGGTGGAATCTCCCAAAAACATGTCTGCATGACTGAAAATGCACAAAAAGACAGAAGTTTAGTTTCCTAACTTAGGAAGACATTGGAGGCCTATAAACTGGTGATGTCACACATGACCTTGACTTAAAGGTCAAGGTCACACTGAAGGTCATAAATCACCACAAATTTTGAATCAGGTATAACTTGGTAAAGGTGTCAGATAAACACATATTTTTTTGTTATAGTCAGATAAGAACCCATATTGGCGATGTGACATTTGACCTTGGACCAAAGGTCAAGGTCATACATCTTAGGTCGTTAGCCGTAGGCATCAATTACAGAAAAACACTTCATGACTGAGCTCTGGTTACATTATGGATCAAAATCCAGGCGAGTTCATCCTCAAGTAGGAGCACAGTGAAACCAAATCCGATCAACATGCATACACTGGGCAACTAAAACAGATAAAACTACAGAAAACTCATTCATTAGATATCTACATAGTGATTCAAAAAAGAAGCAATGATCACGCTGTGTTGCTACTGAGAGGAAAACCTGTTGCCATGGACTCAACTCTACCATGTGGTCCCCCCTCAGGAAAAACTGACAATACAGTCATGACTGGATAGTCGACCCTTAACAATCCTAAACCTGCTATCTGACAGGTTTTTAGGAAAAACCATCAGAACCCATAAAAACAGCCTTAACATAGCGACAGCCTTGGATTGTGACTCCGACATGACATTTAATGTCACCAATCAGGATGACGGCGTATTATCTGACTGAACAATCCCACAGATTGGCTACGTTCACACTGCAGGACTTGATGCTCAATGAGGATTTCTTTGTGACTTCCTTCACGTTTCCACTTCAATGCGACTTGTATGTGATCTGCTGTGTGAACTTCATACGAGCCAAAAGTGTCCCGCATGCGCAGAAGAGGACACGACGACGTCACACGCAGCGAGCGTGCTCAGTGTTTACGGAAGTAAACATGGATGGTAACGGTGGAGCGTATCTGCCACTCCCCCGCCGCCACCGATGGAGGAAACAGAAGTGTGAGCGCTAACTAAACTAGCATCAGCAGCCAAGTACTGCCTGTGTGTTCTGGACACTTCCACCCCGTCAGAGCGCTGCCCCGGGGTGGAAGTGTCCCCCGACCGCACCCAATATTCTGATATTCATCATTAATTGGGCCTGAACATCCAGAAAGCAGAAAGTTCTATTGGGACCAGCCCTACTAGTTATTATAACAACTATGAACAATAATGAACAACTAATGAGCCTTCCAGCATCAAGCCCTCCTCGTATCTGGACCTCCGTCTGGACAATCCGACAGCCTTGATATCCGACATAGAAGAAGGTTTTACATTCAGGGTCAGGTCATCCAGTCATGACTGTACTCTGTGAATGTGTGGCTGATTAACGTTCCAACAATTCGCACTTTCAACTTGCGTGTTTTTTTAAAAACATTTGTATTTCCACTATAGACAGCTGCTGTCTAATCAACAACCGATGGGAGCATTAGCAGAGCCTAACTCTGTTTGTAGTGTGCCTGTTATTGTCACACCGCTAAGAACACGTCTGCCAGGACATGCATGAAAAGGTCACATTTACATCAAGAAGTCATTTTGCTCTGAAATAGTGACTGTGAAAAATAAACATATTTCTAAAACTGTCAGTCATGCTCCTCTCCTCTTCTTCCATCTCATGCAGATTGTCCACTCAGGTGAGCTCTGTGTGCCTCTGTATGTGGGTCATGGTGCTCTCCTCTTCGTCTTCCTGTGGAGGACAGTGGCATCAGCCCTGCGGTTCCACTGTCTGCCTTCGTACTCCTGCTCAAAGCAGTTGTGTTGGGCTTCCAGGTTCCTGCAGAGGAGCTGTGCTCGGCAGCCCTCGTACCTGCAGAGGATGATCTCAAGCAGACAGCTGATGTTGTAGCAGCTCTGAGAGGAAGAGGGCCTCTGCACAGCCAGAGATCCAACCATGACACTGAGAAAGACCAGATACATAGAAATGAGAAGTAATCACATATGTAGAAACTACAACATTCACAGAAATGCCTGCAGCGATGGAGAGAGTACGAGAATATCCTTCAGTCAAGTACAGCTCATTGACTTGGAGTAAGATCAGTAAACTACTTAATCAAATCAAGCAAAATACCATTTACTAGTTAGACTTTGAATTGTATTTGCTGCTTCTATCAGTTTTAATTTAATTTTGAATCCCGCGTGTCCTCACCGGGACCTGAACCGGTGACCTTCTAGCTGTGAGGCAACAGTGCAAACCACCGATCCACTGTGTCGCCCAGAATTGGTTCAGAATTGTTAAAATACAAATAATAGTCAACCCTACCAAAGAGGCCCTAACCTGTACAGAGCTATCTATCTGCTGCTGAAGACATTCTGTCATTAATAACCATGAAACCAACGAGATGACACCCGACAGCACGAGTTTCATAACAAATGACTGCCAATCAAATCAATATCAACTAGACAGGCGCTGTGTAGACGCAGATACTATGCATGAGGACAGTCTTCTTTCCAGATGAAGGTAAACAATGACATTTCTGCCTGAAAGTGAAAAAAAACTATTTAAAAACAGAAAATTAGCTCTCTCACACCATTTTTAAAAATCTTGCAGCGGCTCACTGGTGGAGCTGGGGACACTGGTCAGCTGAAGGCGGTCCTCGTCACACATGGAACCCAAAGCCAGCCTTCACACTGATCAGCTGCCTGTGACAGCCCCAGCTTTGGTAGACTCGGGGGCTCAGGATAGTTTCCTTGATTTGTAACTTAACAATAAATGTGAAACACCTCAAGAACCTTTGGAGACTCCTCTTGGAGCACAAGCTTATTGTTAGCTCATGTAGCTCACTGCATCTCTCCTACAAGCCTGGTGCTCCCTAGTAATCAGTGGACCATCCATCCATCCATTATCTCTACGTCGCTTAATCCTCACTAGAGTCTGACTCAGGGTGAAGGCAGGTTCACCTGGACAGGTAACCAGTCTATCACAGGGCTACACTTAGAGACAGACAACCAAGCACACTCACAGTCACACCTACGGACAATTTACAATCACCAATTAACCTCAGCATGTTTCTGGACTGTGGGAGGAAGCCGGAGAACCCGGAGAGAACCCACGCTGCACGGGGAGAACATGGAGACTCGGTGAACCATCCAGTTTAACATTATTTTAACTGGACCACTGGTTCTTGGTTGCAGCCTGTGCAGACGCCTGTATCATGATTAGCTGGAGTACCTTTGCCACTCACTCTGCCTGCAGTCTGCCCTGCTGTCAACAGAGGGCGCCACCTTCTCAGCCTCTTCACAACCTCCTGATCCGGTTTCTGCTCTGAGTACCGTGATGTGATGAGTGTGTGTGTCTCTGTAGCAGTCAGCTGTCTGCCCTGTCCTATCCTAAGCATGTAGCTGCTGGTGTGACGTTCCCTCTGTCTCTCTTCTTGAGCTGGATAACGGTCTGTTTGCATTGTTTGTATTTTAATGTACACACAATGTGACACATCTGAGACAAAACTTCACTGTAGAACTATTTTGCATCCTGAGCCTGGGATTTTACAGTCCTTCAGATACAGAGAAGTGTTCACCAGTATTCACGAGTGAATACTTTGGCTAACTCCTTATTTGAAGCCCAAGACTAAGCAGATCCCTCCGAGTGCTTGAGTCAATGCCAGCTCGTAGTTTTCATAAAGTCCTGGACATCTCAAGCTAAATAGAGACCGCTTTTTGTTCAACTATGCTAGTCCATGATTACTTAATTTATATCGTATATCACACAAACGATGGACCACTAGACCTTCATACAGCTTTGTAGGAGCCTTTATACACTGTGGCCATGAAGCTGGAGTCAAATATATATCTTTACCTCTTCTCATAAAATAAATGCGATCTATTCTTGATAAAGTTTATATCTTCTCAAAACTTTATTGATAACACAATATTCATACATGAACGTAAACTGGGGGCATTGAACAACAGGATGAAGGCTTTTGTTTAAATTGTTCAACCTTGGTTAATTTAACAGGAAACACATATTCATGCATCAGAATGTCCACTATTAATCTTTAAATGTCTCTCAGTCACTAGTACTGAGTCTGGCCCCCCGACACGGATCAGTGTCTGAAAAGAAATGTGACGATGGTACAAATATTACCATCGACAAGATGGAGCTCCGTTTCAGCCCAAATGTGAATGAGTATCACATATAATCATATAGAAATAACAAAGACTTAACTAATTGGTCTAAAGAACAATTAGCCAGAGAGAATGTGGACTAGATGAGAGCTGGGCATAGACAGAATCTGTGCGGTCCAGTCCGAGACAGATCAGTCATCATTTCAGTGTGGAGACGGACTCCTGCTTGAACTGCTTCCAGCCCAAACAGTTAAAGTCTTTCTGACATTTATATATTTTACCACACAAACAACTTCTATCTACGTGTTAGTTATATCATCATGTGTCCGTGGCGACTCGGTCACAGCACCAAACAAACATCCCTCCGCCCTTCTGATCCGAGCAGCGTAACCGTCTGGGTCGCGCCACGACGGTGAAGCTGCTGATTGACTCAGTAGGACGTGTTCACAAACGTTGTGAGTTCTGCTTTGAACTATTGCTCATCTTGCAAAAAACTTGTGTTACATGTGAAGCATATACGTTTAAAAAGTGTTTTCTTAACATATAAGTGGAAACATAGAGCCTCTGAAATCACACTGAAACAAGTGCCAGGTCCAAAGTGGAACCTTTGAGCCAGTTTTGTTGAGACCAGTTGCGTTATTTAGACGTTTTTTACTGTACGAACATTTTTTTCTAAACAGAAACTCAAAATTAAGCAATATTGTGAGAGCGTTCCAGTGACGAAATGACGACAAGAAACTTTAAAATGCAGAGTAGGCTGATTGTTATCTTGTCTTTCCGTGATTCATTCATTCAAATGAGACACTTTGAAAACCACCTAATCTGACACAGCAGTCAACACTCTAGATCTTAACCAAAGTTGTTGCCTCAACCCTCTGACAGTACATGGGATGTAAATTGTGGTCTTTGGAGTCACAGTCCTGCAATTTGTGCATCCACCACACACACAACCACATCCTCGTGTGAAGCAGACAACATAAAACGAAGCTTCAGTCAGTCACCCAACAAGAGAATGAAGCTTACATGAATCAAAAGCAGTCTTACAAAGTGCTCTGTAATGAACACACACAAATAAAAACACAACAAAATACACAATCATGTAAACAGCAAGAAAAATGAAGAACAAAGGATGATAACAAGAAACACGACATTGTTGGAGTTCAGACAAGAGTATGGCAAAGAAAAGAGAACGCATTCTGCTAACATGCAAAGTAGCTTGGCATGTTTAAAGCACATGTTTCCATGGTACCAGACCGGTACCAGACTGGTACCAGACTGGTGCTAACACATCATGCTGACTGTTGGTGTAGATGCTGGGATGAGGCTTTCACAGGGCGATAGCGGTGAGGCTCGCTCAGCAGGCTAACGATGGGAGCAGCGAGCTGGTCTTCGTCATAAGTAGCAGAAAGATGCATGGAGTTAGGTGCAGTTCATTCCTGGTACCATATGCAGGTATTGTTGAGGCAGGGGACACTGGACGGCTGAAAGCCCGGTTCAGTGGGTTTGGTGGTGCCAGGTGGAGCGTTGTGCTTTTGTCAGGAACACGAGTTCCCTCCTCGTCTCCTCTGTCCTGATGCCGTCGCTGCCTGTGCACAGCTGGCTCAGGCTGATTTCTCATGCTTTGTGTCTGATGGCCATGTTAGCGGTGATGAGTCATAACGAGGGACCAGCAACATCCTGAGAGACACTGAGGATTTCATTTGCTCACTGTGCCTCTCTCTCACTGCACTGCTCCTGACAAAAGCTCTCTGTCGTGGGCATAACTGTGTCATAGACTGTATCATAGGGTCAGGGTTCATGGACTCTATGAGGAAGATGGACGTAGCAACCGGCAAGAAGCCAAGCCGAGGGCCAGAAACCTGCAGTACCACTATGGCCAACAGGGGCTGGCTCCCATCGAGCCCAGTTCCAAACAGGACAACACGGATGAAGGACAGCTTTCTGCAGCTCAGGATCTGCTTTCCATTAGTTTTCATGGTCAAACCCTGAGACCAGGTGGTCTGTCTTAAAATAACTCAATAATGAATTTTATATAAATCGTCAAAGTTTCGGTCATATTGGGGGCGGGGCTATTTGATTGACAGGTCGTAGGTGTGAGGCAGCCTCATTCGCCGGAAACTCAGGTCATTTCAAATAATTACTTAGTTATAATTAGTTTGTCGCTAGTTATCGGTGAAGCAGCACATTTTCCACAAACAGTTTTACTTTCCACTGGCTGGTTTTAACCAGTTTTCAGTTCACTGTAATCTGGACCTTCGGCTGATTGAACCAGAGACACTGAAAGGATCCGTTGGGTCAGGAAATGTCAGATTTCTTATTTGTGATGTTTTTAATGCATTTTATCTGCAACTTTAGCCTCAGATATAATGTGTGCAGCGAGCGTGTACTGACCAGAGAAGAGAGTTAGCATCCAGTAAATATTAGCTTTAATGGGAATTAGCGATGCTAATGAGCTAGCTGATCAGTCGTAGCCTGGTTACAGTTAAACGTAGCAGCATCAAGCTAACGATGTCCGTGTTGTGTTGCATGTCGTCGGCCTGAAGTGTGTTGCTGTGATGTGATCACTGAGTTAATGAAGCTGTCCGTGGAGACGCTGGTTCACGTTAACGTAACGTTTAGGGAACTAAAATGTTACTAAAACAGTAACGTTGAAGTTCTACGTTGTCAGTGGTCTTGAATACCTGGCCAAAGCCTCGAGAGGGCGGAGCCTCCTCACAAACCAAAATATCTGTACGACAGTAAGGAAGTTCACCATTTAGTCCAGGTGACCCGGTTCTGGCTTCAGCCACCTGTTGGTTCTTCATTTTAAGCTTAGTTTTATTGCCCATTGACAAGTTGTGTGCCAGGGTTGTGAACAGAAATGTTTTCTTGTAAGATCCATCCATCATCTCTACACCTTCATCCTCACCAGGGTCATGGGGGGCGGAGCCTATCCCAGCTGACTCAGGGTGAAAGCAGGTTCACCTGGACAGGTAACCAGTCTATCACAGGGCTACACTTAGAGACAGACAACCAAGCACACTCACATTCACACCTACGGACAATTTACAATCACCAATTAACCTCAGCATGTTTCTGGACTGTGGGAGGAAGCCGGAGAACCCGGAGAGAACCCACGCTGCACGGGGAGAACATGGAGACTCCACGCAGGAAGATCCCGGGTGTCCTCACCGGGACGCCAACCGGCGACCTTCTAGCTGTGAGGCCACGGTGCTAACCACCGGGTCTAATGTGCTTAAACCCTCCTGTTGGAGTTTTGTGCAGCAGATTGTGCAGTTTCAGGCTTCAGCTGTAGAGGCGGCGGCAGGGCGTCGGTCTTTACCATAAAAAAGTGACGGCATGGTTCAGCCTGATGAGAGCTTCAAACACTCTGAAGCAGTAATTTGAAGACTTGGTTTGGGCTTTCTCTGAGGAGTGGTGCCTTCAGCTGTTCATCCTGTACACATCTGACAGGCTCAGTGTAGACCTGCTGGTGTTCCTGCAGACTGTCAGAGGGAATGTTTCAGGTGACAGGACAATATATGCTTGATGATAGTACTGCTCAATAAAAAGCCAACTTCAATATAAAACACATCTGACTCGTTTGAAAAGGGACAGGACGAGCCCAGGCTGGTCAGGTCCTGACTAAACTAAACAGGCAACACACCAGAACCCGACTCCAACCGAGCTGTTTCAGGAACCAGAACACAACAAGAACACACAAAAAGAACAAAAAGAACAAAATGAACAAGCGCCATTAACATCATCAGGCTACGTTCTCCTTCCTCATGTCTGTACTTTAATCTTTTGTACATTTTTTAATTGCGTCATATTCATGCAGCCCGTTCCATCAAACCCCCACCAATGGAAACAGACGGTTCAGTTGGTCCGAGCATCGAGCTGCTCCTGGTTCTGTTTCCTTCAACAGTTAAACCCTCCGTCTGTATGCTTACAGTCTGCTTTTTGCTTCATACATGATTTGTGCAGTCTTAATTCTACCAGATGCCCAACTTTAAGCTGTGTAATCTTAAAATCAGCTTCGTGGTGTGTTCATAATGTCTCCATGATGTTCTATAGAGACTCTCTTTGTGCTGTGCGTAGTGACTGTGAGCTGCTCTGTAGCTGTTGCCCGTACAGTCATTTAAACACGCTAACACCAGTGAACTGTACAGAACATACAGCTCTCTCCATCACTCCAGTGACCGGCTAGATGTGAGGATAAGACCTCTCATTTATTTGTGTGTCGCAGTTTTCTTCAGGTTGGGGACAAACAGAGCCTGAACTCAGAGCTCTGGCTTCCAGGAGCCTGAAAAGGCAGCATGGCTCCTTACATGCCTATAAAGACTCTTTTATCTGAATTCAGTTTAGCTCATCAGTTATTGACAGACGTGTGCAGGTTTTCACGCCAGCTGTTTGTTGTCCGGCTCTGAACACGCTGACAGTCAGCGGTTGTTGTGAGACTGATTTGAATCTACATTCGGCCTTTTTGTCTTCTAAAAACAACAAAATTCAAGCTGAACAATGTTGTGAAAACATAAATATGAACTACAGATCACAGTCTCTTTATGCTCCTTCAGTTCTTGTAACCAGGTTTCATCTCCATCATGTGCTTTCTCTCTCAGCGTGTTGGACCTGCTCGTCTTCCTGACACAGAGCAGAGCTGCACAGCAACACGTCAGCTCAGGAGGTTCATAATAATGTCAGAACGTTCTGCAGAACACCTATCTGTGGAGGGACCCGGGCTTCCGCTGTGTCTTCTGTTAGCTGAAGTGACCTTTTATAGCACAAAAAATAACCTGAGAACAGGCTGTTTACGGCTGTAAGAATGTCATCGAGCTGGTACTGGGCTTTCCCCCGCTTAATGCTTCCTCTCTACTCAGGTACTGGTGCGCCATTTGAGGTTGCTGATACTGAAAATGACAATCATGAGTTTACACAGAACAACCGCTCAGACATCAGGAAATCAGATTTTCATTGCATTCTGAATAATGACTCACTCTTCATTAAAAGGACAATTCTTCAAAAATAAAACCTGTACGGTTAAGTTAAAAACTGCTGTTTTACTGGTGATCCGAGCTCCAGAACCGGTCCTGACACATCACAGGGAAAGACACCGTGGTTTCAGTTTATCGAGTGCAATGCCGAGACTCACTGTGGAGATCGTGTCGACTCAGTGATCATCAGTGACAAAAGTCCACAGCAAAGAGACTTTATTAATGGCAGAGGGAGGTCCAGGTGTTCCAGAACCACTCGACAACGGGCCAGACAAGGCAAAGGACAGCACAGGATATTAGGGTGTAAAATAGAATAAAGTAAGATCAACATATAGAAAATACAGAAGACAGTCACACATCCAGAACAACAGCCTCATGCTGCTGTAAAGCAGGAAAACGCTCTGACAACGTTTTGGTCTCACTGCTGACAACAGACGCAGAAACAGGCTCAGACAGTTTGAAAAGAAACCTCCGGTTCAAACTCTGACGTGGATTTCACTGTCAAGCTCTCCATGTGTCACCAGGAAGACTCGAGTGTTGGTGTCCCGTGAATCCATGGATCTGCTGGAGTTCAGGTCTCAGAGGCAGAATGCTGCTGCTGCTGATCACACTCAGTGGTGAGCAGCTGATGGATTTCCTGTAATGGAATACAGGTCACGGTGGTAAACTGCATCAGGTTGTTTGGGTGGAGCGAGCAGTCTGAAAGTACCTGAGCTTTCCAGTGGTTTTCCTCTCCTCAAGACAAAAACATGCTTCTTCTGTCTGACATGTGAAAGGCAGAGCGTCGCCTCGACAGAACAATCATTTGCATACAAACTGTACCTCCGTGTAAAAGTGCAAAATGATGAATTTTCAGTTTGTACAGCGGTGTACGAAGCACAACCCGACCCGGAGCCCCAGAATGCAGAGAACACGACTCACCCGGTACATCTGGACAGTTCTGAAGCTCAGCTGTGACGAACTCGTGTTTGTGAGAGATTATCGGGTAACTTGGTTCATTTCTCCAACCGTGTGTTTAGATCAGATCAAGAAATGTGATCACACAAGTTAAACTAGCAAACCAGCAGATTATCTGTTGAGTCATCACACAGACAACAAACCTGACAATAAAACACAAGCTGGAAAAAAAAAGAGGAATTTACAAGTTAAAAGCAGTGACATCACTTCATCAGCCTCGTTTCCTAGAAATGTACGTTCTGCGTTTTAATGCAAATACAGCTCTGATCGCACCGAGCAGAACATGGCTCATTAAGGCCTGCTGTGAGCGTCAGATCCTCCGTCAGCGGGTCCTGGATGCTCACCCAGGACCGGGTTAGGCTTGCATGCACAACGATGATGTGCAGATTTACTGGGAAAGTCCCTTTACCAAGAGCTGCGGCGATGAATTCCCGCATGTATGTTTGGTGTTATTATAAGTGTGATAGGCTTGTTTTGGGTTGTCACATGTGTAGGGTAAAAAAAAATGATGCATGTTGTTACGTATGAAGGTCCAACACAGGTTCTGTAGCTGAACCATTTAAAAGACAAATATAAGATAAATATGCAGCGATGTGTGCTCGCCTCAGACTTCACCTGAAAGACATCCTGCATCTGGAAATCAGATGTCAGCAGTAGAGAGGACAGGCCTCTGCATCCACACATGAAGGTTCAGTCCAACAGGTATCAGTGTAGAAACGGTTCAGTCCTCAGGAATCGTCGTACAGTTTGGTTTGAAATGTGTCACTCAGGTAGAATTTGACCTATATTGAAAGAAGCACTCACCCCTACTCTGGACTGAACCAGCTGAGTAAGCCTTCGCACATCGCAGCTCTGGAAGAAGTGAATCACTGGCCTGTCAATAATTCACACGCTCTGAGAACACAGCATCATTTACAGTAGAACCAGAACGCCAGCATGGCATGTTGTGGAATCAGAAAGTAGCAAGACGCTCTCACACGCTGACATTCCCACGAGAACACGGCTCGCTGAGTGAGGACGTGTTGGTGATACTCTATGTTTCCGTTTGTGTGTAACAGTTCTGCACTCCAGCAACACGTCTGTATCGCCTGACAGTCATCAGAACACGAGCCATGTGGGCCAGAGTTCAGCAGGAGGCCTGCTCGGCTGTCGTCAGTACCGAGGCACAAGGCTGCTGGGTCCAGTGTGAAAATCAACTCGTGTGCTTTGGAAACTTAACCGGATCACTTGCAGGAAAAAGTAAAACATAAAATTAGCTAAAGCAGAGAGAACACCTTTAATATCTGACAGACAGTCGAATGAATGACGGATCAGTACAGAGTCCTGGTTGATGCTCTCCTCAGACAGCTTCCCTCGTCCGGGCTTCAGGCTGCGTTCAGGTGGTCAGAAGGCTGATAGGATTCACAGACACTTTTTTTAACCTTACATAAATAAATACACCAGAAAGAAAGCAAAAGTCATGGGACCTGCACACTGATTTATGCTGCAGCTGAAGATGTCAGTGTGACGTGTAGATCTACAGTAAATCTAAACTTTCATTTAAATGCTCATCATGCGTTTACAGGCTCAGTATAGATCCTGCTCATGTGCCACAAGCATCATGTTGAGAACGTCACCAGCCAGGTGTGATCATGTCTGTTTGGTCCCACTGGCCCCGTGGTGACGCTCAGAGAAGCTTAGATATATATGCTGTGTGTACTTCTTCAGCATTCACCTTTTTCTAAACTTAATCCTAATTATTGAATCCACTGAATCAACATCAGAACTTTCCAGACCACGTCCCCACAGCTCTGTGGCCCAGCAGCTGCTAAACACTGCTTTAAAAACAATGACATGGAAACGCAGGCAGCAAGTCCATTAACTGGCTGGAACGTCATAAAGGTTCTGATCCGATGATGTAACAGCCGACCGACCGGTAACGTCATAAAGGTTCTGAACCGATGATGTGATGTCATGACGACATCGGTTCAGGACTTTTATTACGTTATTGGCCTTTTATATTTCAAACATCTCACATTCATGACGGTGTTGGGTTCTACAGCCTGAACGTGGTCCAGAACCACACAACGCTTCACACTGACCTGCTGCTGAGGTTCTCTGAAGGTTTTTGTCTGTTAGAATTTCCACAAAAGTCGAAACTTAAACTGAATGCGAACTGCAGCATTTACCAAAAGACAGATGTTACGTGTGTCTGTGACTGAAGCCCAGCAGAACCGGTCACATGTAGACCAGAAGAGACGAACAAACCCACAACAAGTCCTGGTTCCATGTCAGTGGCGCCGCGTGGAGACTGAGCTCTGGTCAGCGTGTTCACTGGTCTGGAGGATTGGTGTGAACGGCTCGCTAACTGGCTGATGTGAATCCTCAGACGGGTGCTGGTGGAGGTCCAGAGGGCAGGAAAACAGAAGTAATTGATCAGAACCATAAATGAAGAGACGGGCCTCAGCAGGGATCCTTGATATGAAACACACATCGGACCGTTTGTCGTGGCTGTAACAGGAGGCAGAAAGGTGTTTTCACGTGTCTCAGCTGAAGCAGACAAACACCTGAACTCACCGCCTGCTGGTGACACAAGCAGCTTAAAGGCGACGGTGGAAAAAGCTGTTATTTTGCCGAAGCGGGTTCTTGGTCTGGAGGTATAAATACCAGGTGGGTTTCTCTTGAATGTGCTCTTTTCCTGTGAGGCGGCTGTCAGGTGAGGCTACGCTGCATCTTATTGTCTTTACATGTGGGACGGTGAACTCACACAATTATGACATATTTTAAAATCTAAATGAGCTTTTCTGTCAAGTCACAGAAACTATAGATGCAAACTGTTTAGAAATATTGGCTTGATATCTGATATTTATTTATATATATTTAGCTTGAAACACAGGCTGCTTTTTTCTTATTTTGTCCTTTTTTGTCTTTTTGTTTTTTTGTATTTCCAAAAACAAGTGCAGCCTTCCTCAGAGCGAGGTCTGTCTGTCACCTCTCGTCAAGCTTTATTCGCTGAAAACCAGATTTCCTGTGGAATAACTCTCTCTCTGAATCATTTCAAAGCGTCTCCCCTGAAGAATCTGAGAAAAGGAAGACTGAGGCCAACGGGAGGTTCTGCTCACGGTGCCACGGTAAGAACTCACTGTTTTACAGCAGAACTCCAGATCCAGAGTGACCTGAACAGAAGTACTGAAACAGCTCTGGATGTGTTGACCTGCAGCGTGTGTTCAGTGAGAGCAGCCATGTGTGGATCTCTGAAGGTTTATGAGCAGAACATACAGACGTAGGAGAACACAGCAGGCTTTGTGTTGCTGAAGGATCCACACATCAGCTTGTGATGCTGTGAAAGCTTCTGATCCGGACCTGTAGGACTCGGACCAGCAGTGTGAGGCGCGTGGGGGATTGTCTTTGGGCTAAATTTCAGCAGCAGATTTTTGACAAGTTTGAAGATTTGCTCTCACAAAATTTCCCAAAGTGATGAAGCTGACAGTTATCATGCTGATGTCCATGCTGTGAAATGAACCGTTTTTAAAGTTACTGAGCAGAAGTTCTGCTGAGAGCAGAGCCGGGCTGGTGGCACCAAAACTCATCACAACAGAAACGCTTCTGTTCTTTCTGGGGGAAATTCAAAACTTCCTCATTTCCCCAAAGTGAATTACATGAAGATCAAGTAACATATTTTACAAAACATGCATCTGTTAATGCTTTCCATACCTATATGTTTATATATATATATATCAATATATATATATATATATATATATATATATATATATATATATATATATATATATATATATATATATATATATATATAGGTATACGTGTGTGTGAGCTGTTAACATGACGCTTGGAGCTCCCCATAAATGCACTAAATTTTAGGCAGAATGATCTTTTCTGACCTGCTTCTCTAGTTTCTTGCTTGTCTGAGGTTTGAAGCGGCTCTTCGGTGGAGCTGTTTTCAGTTTGGTCGGATGCTCGTAGAGCCGCTTTGTTTGAAATGATCGAGAAGCATCCCAGTGTCTACAAATGTGTTGTTTATTTAAATGAAATGCTCGAATTACGAAATCATAAAAAACATGCAGCGCAGCAACAGATGTGCTCGTATGTTGGATCACACGCTAACATCATGTGACATGAACCTCATTTGATCGCAGCAAAGTCACATTTCTTGCAGTTTTTGCTGCACTGTAGCTTGATGTGCTCCATAATTAGTAATAAATCATTAATTGGTAATAAATGATTTATTAGTCATAAATGAGCAGTATAGTACAGCAGTAAGCATTTGCACTGCTAATTATTATTATTATTATTATATATTTATTCCTTATCTTTTATAAATATATATATGTTTTTTATGTGTCCCCATACAGAAGCCCATTCTCGTACTCTGTTTGCACTATTTCTTATATTTATATGTACATTTTCTGTCTCTGTGTGTAAAGCTGCTACAACAATGTGAATTTCTCCACTGTGAGATAAATAAAGGCTGATCTTATCTTATCCTAATAAATTAATTAGTAATAAATGAGCAGTATAGTAAAGCAATAAGTAACACATTAATTAGTAATAAATGAGCTTTATAGCAAATGAAATAGATTTTCAGGCCGGCTGCTGCTAATTTTTCGGGCGCCGTGCTCAGCTCAAGTAAGAAAAGCTTTGAAGCTCACGTTCTGCTGCTGCTTTAGTCATTTCTCATCTGGCCAGCAAAACAAACACGCAGGTAAAATGTCACATTAACCACACTTTCCACACACAGACACACACAGACACACACTTCCATCTGCGATGACTCATATGTGCCCATCAGCACTTAGAACCGGGCTCATACGGCCCAGACGTCGGTCCTGGTTTGTCTCGTCTGTGTCATGTGTTGTTGTGGTGCTTTATAAAGTGCTGGACAGATGGACTGCATCTTCGGTGAAAGCTGTTGTCATCTTCTCTGCAAACATCTGAACTGGGTCTGAGGAGGTAAACGGCTCCTGCTGCTGTGAAACTTTATGTTCAAATGTCACCTCCTCAGCACATTGTGAAAATCAGTTAAATGTCAGCTCTCTGCTTCCTCCTGTGTTGTCTTAGGTAATGAGTAACTCGCTTTTTTCTTACCCAATTAAACCACCTGGTATTTTTCCACTTAGTTTTTCTGATGTTGCTGCAAAAGTCTTTTCTGTCACTGTCCTGAATGACAGTGAGGAGGTGACTCTGCAGCTGCCGGTTTGACCCGCTCCAGACCCGGCGGTACCAACGTGTGCCTGTTGAACAGGAACATGATGGAGCTGCAGCCGCTCACAGCTTCAGTCGGTTCCATCGGCAGCTCAACGTGCACACCAGGCTGCTGATGAGGAGCAATCAGTTTGTGCACCGTGAACGGATCAGATCAGGCGGCACCAGAACACGGAGCATATTGCTTTTGGGTTGACGGGCGTCGCCCCATGAAAGGTGCAGTTAGAGTGAAACCAGTCCGAGCAGAGAAGGATTCCCTCATTAGAAACAGCAGCGTTCGTAATGACGGTGCTGGTGCTGTCCGGTTCTGGGTGTGGGGAGGTTCAGCCGTCCTGCTCTGGTGTTCAACACGGTGCAAAAACACCGTTTTCAAAAGCTGTGGCAGAATTTGATGTTAACATGTGAACACACACCATCAGCTGCTGTTTTTCTAGAATCATCTCTGCAGCGTCTGTACAGCAGGTAGGAGCATGCAGAGCAGAGAAAGATGCAGCTTCACTTCCACATATGTGAGGAGTCGAGGAACAGATGAAACAAGCTGGTGAAGATGCCCCGTGGTCTGACCGGGTCTGAAGTTCTGCTTCATGTGATGACACAAGTTTGGGTTCTGTTTGACTGGGACAGAACAACATGAGCAGAGCTGGAAAGGCACTTAGAACAGTCAGACATGGAAGAAAATCATGTCTGAAATTTAGATGAATTCATAACTGACCTTGAAAAGAAGATGTGATGATCCTCATACGAGCTTCACGTTATTGTCTGAAGGCTTTAAACAGCTGGAAGCTCAGGAAGCAGCAGCAGAGTCTAGTGAAGGCTTTTATCTCTGAAGTCCAGTGTGTGGGCGCTGATTACAGCTGTGGTTGTCACTTGTTGTGGTTTTTAGCTCCATTACCAACATTAGATCTGATCTGGTTTAATTCCTCATATTCCTGTCGCTCTCCTGCGGCGGTCTGCTGGGCTGGAAACGTGAAAAACGAGTCTGTACAGAACTTCAGACGGCGTCTTAAAGTCGGTTGTTTCATCTGAAAATTTGAAAACAAGAGTTTCTACTAATTCATGTCAGAGCGTGATTGTGACTGGGATGCGTGTTTTGAGAAACGGGACTATGTGAGTAGTAAACCCACACATTCATAGTAGTACCAGTATGAGAAATCTACAACTTTCCACACTGTATTGTGGCCAATTGCAATATCTGCAATATCCAAACAGGAAATACTTTTCTGACAAATTGCTGCAGAAAGATGTTGATTGTGGGAAGCCGAAATCAAATACGAGCCATCGCAGCACTTTGATAGCGGCGCGCTGTGAGTAAGGCGTTTGTCACTTTGACAAACAGGAACAGACTTTAATGGGTTTCTTCTGATAAGATAAAGTTCAGAAAAGCCAGAATGAGAGATGACAGTGAGAAGCCACAAACATGCGATGCGTGCTCTCACTTTCTACTGAATTCCTGTTTCTGTGGGTGTACATTTGCATACGACATTTGTCTGCTGCTGGTCTATTGTATAGACGCGTGCTTCCAGCATGATGCTCTATGTCTGACATGAGACTTGGCTGAAAGAAAAAGCTTTGCTCCCACCAGACGCTGCATTCTGGACACGATGGGTTGTTACTCGGATACGTCACTGGAGCCTCTGTGAACTGAAATGTCATCATGAGTGAACAAGTTGAAGCCAAAGATCTGCAAATATATCGTTGAAACCAGACGTTTACATCCACCGTATAAAAAGACACAAAACCTTTTACTTCTCTGTCGGACATTAAATCAGACCAAACGTTTCCTGTTTCAGCTCAGTCAGGATCACCAACATTAGTTCTATCTGCTAAACACCAGAATAATGAGAGAGAGAATGTTTATGACTTTCTTCATAGTCAGAAGTTTACATCCACTAAGATCCTTCAAACTATTTGGGAAAGCCCAGATGATGATGTCATGGC
>NW_007578295.1:80629-89313 GCF_000690725.1 Stegastes partitus
AAGTCATAGAGTTTAAAGGCAACGCTAGCAGATACTGAGGAGATGGATGGAAACTTCTGACTCTGAAGAAAGTCATAAAACATTCTCTCATTATTCTGGTGTTTAGCAAATATAAATAATGTTGGTGATCCTGACTGACCTGAAACAGGAAACGTTTGGTCTGATTTAATGTCAGACAGAGAAGTAAAATGTTCTACGTCTTTTTATACGGTGGATGTTCAACTGAACATCACAGGAGGTCCGTCACTCAGTAGAAACAGCTTTCACTAATGCAAACTGATCAGCCACTAGAAAGTGGGAAATGAGAACGTGAGTACAGCAGTAGTGCACGTCTTTCATCGTTATATTTCTTGACTTATTTCACAACAAGGTGTCCGTGTCACTGTCAGTGATGGAAGGAGTCAGAACAACAGAATGAGGAGATGCTTCAACACTTTGACACAGACGGTATTTGACTTCATTCTGAGAGCGAGATGTTCAGATGCATCTCAGTTTCATGTCTGTGTTTTCAATGCAGAGCTAAAGTCACAATGTGGCTAGCTTCGGTTAGCATGAAGACAAACAGCAGGAGTGTGGTTCTGTCCACAGTTCAACAGCTGAAACCCACTGATGGTGTGTTTCAGTTCCTGGCCATGCACACATGGCAAAGTGTGAGAACATCAGTCTGTGGTTTCAGATGGAGTCGCATGCTGGAGCTGTTCTTCAGTGAATCCTGTTCATCCACCAGCTGTGTGTGGAGCACTAGTGATGACTTCCCCAGCACCACATCTGCTGATGTTCAGGTGATCATGACAGGAGCAGAGGAATGCATCATAAGATGTTGTAGAGCAAATCCACAGACGGAGGAGGTCAGGGTGGATGGATGGGTCACACAACACCAGACATGTGAATAGAGGAACCCTCTTTCTAACCTTTCAGCATGTTTAAGGTTGTAGCCTTATTGTAAGGAGACAACAAAGCCCCTTCAGCCTGAACACAGTCTAGCAGAGCGCTCCCTCAGTCTGAGCGTGATGCTGACGTGCACGGCGTGATGCTGACGTGCACGGCGTGATGCTGACGTGCACGCCGTGTCCAGCACCGCTCCACACAGCGCAGATCAAAAACAGTGTCATGTGAAACAGGAGTTACAGATCCTACACATTTTTGTTTTCTAAGGGAGGACTACAAACATTTAAAAGCTCCGTGCAGCTGCTAAACCTGAGTGTCACAGAGTGAGGTGTTCTTCTACAGGAAAGTGTTCTGGAAACACCATCCAGGCATCCACACAGCACCACATGACATGTCACAGTGCTGCTGCTGCACACAAGTAGAGCAGGTTGCCACTCACGCTGCTTTGGTGATGCAGTGTGTGTGTGTGTGTGTGTGTGTGTGTGTGTGTGTGTGTGTGTGTGTGTGTGTGTGTGTGTGTGTGAGAGCACCTGTGAAAAACCACAGCTTCTTTGTGAGAAGGCTGCTGCGGGAAACTTTTTCACATCGAATGTTTTGAACCACTGAAGAGTTTAATGTTTCCCTGCCTGCAGTGAAAGCTGAACTGTGAAGCTGTGCATTGTCTTCAGATCACCACACAACTCTGACATCAGCTTTCAGCCCAGCAGGATGCCTGGGAGGTGTACCGCTTCGTTAACACGAGGAGCAGTGATGTATGTCTTCAAACCTGTTGCTTTGTCCTAAGTTAGCGATATGTTCTACCGAGAAACAAAACTTTACATAAACTTTGTGTTGAGAAAACAACACATAGAAAAAAATAAATAGAAGGTGTCTCGGTGGTTAGCACCATGACCTGGCAGCTAGAAGGTCGCCGGTTCACGATGGATGGATGGATGGATGGAGATGACCTCCACGGTGGTATATGTGCAGCTAATCATAGCACAACCAGAAAAATGTTAAAACACACAGAATTCCCAAAATTCTTAACAAGGAACAACAATGAGCTGATCTGCTGGATCGGCCTACTTGTTCCACTGCCTAAAATAACATGAACAGTGTCAACCTCACACACATAAACAAGTCTCATTAAGAGAACACATCGCTGAAACAAGACAGGAGCTCATTTAAAAGTACGAATCCTGAAACTCTTGACGCGAGCCTCCTCCTCATGGCCAGGTGCTGTCGGTCACTCGCAGGTGTTCATCAGACCGTCACGTCACATGTAGTGACAATGACATCATTTCAAGACAAGACGTCTCCGTCCAACCTCCCTGTGGAGGAGTGACATGTGTCTTCCTCAAGCTCAGGTCCTCTAACTAGTAGGCCTCTACTGGAGTCTACTGGAGACCTCGGAGTTTGAAGGTTCTGGTACGTGTTGGACTGTCTCATGGGCATCTTTACAGCCTTTATCTCTGTAAACACTGTAACGTCACAGACAGGGTTAGGGTCAGCAGGTGATCAGCCTGTGAATGGGTCCATATTCATCCATTCATTTTAAATAGCACCGTTACCCAGCAACACCCGCTTCCATCATGCCAGGTTAGTCCTTTAGGTGGATGTGGGCCTCTCCTCCACAGTCTGAATGACAGCCTGCTGTCTTGGCTGTAGATCCTGGTGAAGCGGATCAGTGAATAAATCTCTTGCTACAGCCTGCAGGGCAGACGATGCATTCTTGTATGTACACAGAGAAGTTGCAGGTAAATATTTTTGTACATTAAACAACGTCTAAACTCGCGGATATCCTCACCCAAAGGTTTGATGACAAAATTCTGAAACTTAGTGAAAAAAAGAAAAGGCTGTAAGCGGCTGTGAGCAGCGAGCTGTCACCGTTCGGCTGCTGTAGTCAAAGTGAAAGTGAAACTTTTCGTGCGTGTACAGACAGTGAGTAGGAATATGGCTTTAATTCGGATTTGTCATTTTCATGTTTTAAATTTTGGCCCGCTGAACTCTGAATTTATAAAACCACTGACACAGTATCAGTTTAACCTCTGGGTCAGATGTGGTGCCTCAGCAGCCTGTCCTGAAGGCCTGCACGTTGGCCATTTATTGAAACCACAGCAGCAAGTAGGAAGGTTGGAAGTGGAAGGATACAGGCTGCAGTTTGACAGCCTCACACATAAAGTGACGGTGTCCAGGTCAGCTGACGGTACCGCTCATACAGCAGTCAAATGGCTGTGCCCGGTGACTCCTTTGTGGTGGCTTCCAGTCAGACTGAGCCTGACTCTCATTGGGCTGTAATGAGGGTTCTTAGAAAGCAGCAGATCTTCTGGTGAGTACAAAGCTTGCATGACCCACAGTGATGGGAAATAAATGAGGTTGAAACAAACCAGAGTTATACAGAAATAATGAGCCTTATAGAAAATGTGTTGGTTGCCTGAACCCAACCACAGACTGGACTCACTAGAACCTCTTTTGGACCAGCTGCCCACCCAACCGCCTCTGATGCAAGTCCTACATTTGGTTCTTCGTTTTTTCATTCATCTTTGTTTAAACAAACAAAACAAAATGAACAGGTGTGGGCCGGCTGTGGCTCAGGTGTTACAGCGGGTTGTCCTCTGATCGTAAGGTTGGTGGTTCCATCCCCTCCACAGGCGAAGCGTCCTTGGGCAAGACCCTGAACCTGAAGCTGCTCCCAGCAGCACCTTGATGGCAGCTCATTGGTGTATGATTGTGTGAATGAGAAACACATTGTGAGGCGCTTTGGGTAAAAACTCTGTATAAGTGCAGATCATTTACGTGTTCCTTCACATCTACAGCTGCTACAACAGACCTGAGGCAAAACGCTACCGAATGCACAGCTATGGGCTGTTAGCAAGTGTGCACTCAGCAGCATTTATTTATAAAGTCTGCAAAGTTAGGACAGTTTAGAGACTTGTGACTTTTCACATTACGGACATGAATGTTATCATCCATTAAATATCTGCTTCCTTCAATCTGACACTCAGCAGCAAACACACTCTTACAGTTTGCGTGCAGGACTTTTACATCTGAGTGAATGAGAATGCAGTCACAGAAATGATTGGTTTTCCCAACTGATGTCTGATGTCCACGTTTAAAGTTTTCTGTGGACAAATTAGTGGTTCTGTTCATACTACAGTAAGTCCAGACCAAAACACAAAAAGAGACCCGGGTCAGTTTTTACAGGATAGAGTGGCTGGTGTATAACCATAAAGCTGTGGATGACAGAGGATCTCCTCACTCAGGCTCCTCGGTGCTTCCCTTGGTGTGCTTGCAGTGAGGACATCCACATGCTGAAGTTCATGGCACATGTAAGGGTCTGCAAGGCCACGCTGGACAGTGTGCTAGTTATGCTAGCAGATCCACACCTTTATAACTGAAGAGTTCATTTGCAAAAACAGAAAACTCCATTTTTGTAGATTTTCAGAAAACGTTTTATTTTATGTTGTTTGTTTGAGATGATATCAGCCAATCAGAAGCTGAGTGGATCTGACAACAACAGAGAGAACTGAAGTTTGATGTTGTCTCAGGTAGACGGTGGAGACGTGGGTTTATGAAGGCTGTGATGATGGAGTGATCTGTTTTTGGAAATGAACTCTTCAATGCATCATTGAAGGAGCTGTAGTTGAAGTAGTTGCTGGTCTTTGATGTGTTTCCATCTACAAGCCCAAACTCAGTGAAATGTCTGTCACATGAACTCTGGAGCCTCCGTGGTGAAACATCGTTGCTTCTGCTGTTTACTGCAGAGATGCCAGAGACATGTGATAAGAGTGTAAGATGTGGACAGAACCAGGTTCAACCACAGCATGACAACATCAAGCACCGGGAGGGACCACGCCCTCCTCCTCCTCCTCCTCCTCTTCCTCCTCCTCCTCCTCCTCCGACCGGAGAAGCGGCGTCACCGCCTGCCTCAGGAAGTCAGGTGTGCAACAAATGACTTCACACAAACATGCTGGAACAAAGTTTACCACTTCCTCAACACAAATGAACATGATGTGTTTTCCTGGGTTGCAGAAGGAGTGTGCAAAATGTCCTCGCACTGAGTGATCTGTTTAACAGCGCCATATTATGTACATTCACATTTAATTACAGATATCTGCAGCATTTTAATGTTCTACTGGTAGCTATAATAATTCTCATGCAAGTTATAGCCATTGCTGCAGCATTAATATGACAGGACGTTAGTGGCACACTGATGATTTGCTCTCCTGTTCATAGCCCCTCTAACCTGTCATGTAGCAGGAGGATGAAATGTTCATCTGACTGTCACTAAATTAACACAAACTTTTTAGAACAAACTTGAGAAAAGGAAGAACAATGAGCAGACTTTGTGGTCTTACACACTGCACAGAGGAGCCTCCAACAAACTGAAGTACGACTCTCGCTGCATGACGTACCATCGGCCCTACAGGTGTTTCCATCCAGGCCCAGACAACTTCATGTAGGATCCTTGTGATGTGTATGTGGACTCCCTGACAGAGTCTCCAACAGGCCTCATCATGTGCAGAAGGTTTTTACGAAGCTCTTCCTGACACAGTCCACTTCATATAAGGCATGAGAAGCTGAGCCATGCTCACAGCCAGTACGTTCACTGGTGTAATGGTCACTTATACCCAGTGACTGTTGTTAAATATTTGCTTCTAAGATCCATCCATCATCTCTACACCTTCATCCTCACCAAGGTCATGGGGGGCGGAGCCTATCCCAGCTGACTCAGGGTGAAGGCAGGTTCACCTGGACAGGTAACCAGTCTATCACAGGGCTACACTTAGAGACAGACAACCAAGCACACTCACATTCACACCTACGGACAATTTACAATCACCAATTAACCTCAGCATGTTTCTGGACTGTGGGAGGAAGCCGGAGAACCCGGAGAGAACATGGAGACTCCACGCAGGAAGATCCCGGGTGTCCTCTCCGGGACATGAACCGGCGACCTTCTAGCTGTGAGGCCACGGTGCTAACCACTGCTCCACCTGCAGGCCTGCTTCTAAGATGATCTAGTTTAAGATGTCTGGTGAATGTATATCATACGAGGTTAGAATGACCAGTTGGACCGGCCTGGGATCACAGTTGCCAACAGTGCAGTAGGAAACATTTCCACCTTCAAAGAACCACAAGTCCACATTAGGATTCTGACTTTCACAAAGGAGACGGGATTGTCTTCCATTTGGATCTCACATTTTTGTATTAGGGTGAGGGTATTGTATTAAATACAACCCTTGCACAACATGTTTAAAACTTATCCTCCATTTTCTTGGGGACCAGGTGATGCGTCTAATATGTGAGTGGCTGGTTAAACAGAAAAAAACTGTTGGAAAGCAAGAAAATCAAGCTGACAGCGTTGGTGTATGAATGGGTGAATGAGAAACACACTGTAAAGGATAAAAGCGCTATAAAGTACCATTTACCATTGACCATGTGACTGTTGTAAATCTAAGCTACACAGTATTTCTGAATCACAGCTGACTGGTTGTGATGACTGGACTGTTTCCTCTGATGCTAACAGGTGGACTCATCACGTCCTCTCTGAGCTTCACATCCTCCAGTAGGACCGCTGGCTCTGGTGGTCTTGGAGCTCTGTTCTATCCTTTAGGAATCTTTTTTCAGAGCGAAACATTTAGTGATGATGATGATGCAAATTGTGACACGTCCAGGACAAGCATTTCCTGATTTACAGGTGAAGTTTGGATTTAATTAGAAATGCTTTACAGCAGATGTGTAGTTATGAGAGGTAAACCAACTCCCAGATAAACACAGGTGAGACAAAGGATAGCGAAGGATAGACATGCACAACCAGCCTGCTGATTCCATGGACCTGTTCTTCATCACACTGTGTACATGCTGTAGCTGACTCTGGTGTTTTTTCCTTCCAGCGGTGGGGAAGTATGGACGGCATGAGGCTGAAGCAGCAGAGACCATCGGTTCTGCGTCAAGTTTCCCAAACAATATTCAGACGACAACACGGTAAACAGATTGTCACTGGTTTCAGATCTGCTTAATTCTGGATTTTGTTGAGCACAAACGGTGGCGTTTAGAGCCACAGTAGTTCAGATATTTTAGCTGTTGGTAGCAAACCATCAGCAGCGTTTTGTTTCATGTTGTTGTGATGGATAGATTGAAAAACAGCTTTTTTCCAGCTGCTGTCGGAGCCGTAAACGCCTCTCTGTCGCAATAAGCACAATATACTGTAAATATACCACAGCCACTACGTCTACACAAGATCCACTCTGTGCTCATGCTTTTTATTTATTTCATCTTTTTATATAGAGCTTTTTATATATATCCTTCTTCTATATTGTAAATAGTTGTTTACAGAGTTTTTATGTTTTGTTTTTGCACTGAAAGGCTGCAATGATGAAAACACCAATCTGAATCTGAACAGATCCAAAGCCTACAGCAATGCTTTCTTCCTCTAGGCCATCCAGAGAGCAGTGCAGCCATCTCTATTTGCAAGGAAGAGGTGGATGCAAGCCATCTTCCCTCGTCGTCTTCACCACACATGGACTCCTCTCCCAGAGCAGCCCATCAGTTCCTCCCCTCAAGGACAGATGGCCCCAGGCAGAACTTCATCGAGGCCAGGATTCATGATGGGTGACTGTCTCATATTTACACTGGATTAGAAATTATGCACATTACTAAATCTAAAACTATGTGAATAAATAAGATGTCTGATTCATGATTTAGCTAAAAATATGCTGCGATGAAGCACTGACGTGTGTCTGCATGCTGAAGTTAAATCCATCCATCCATTATCTATACACCGCTTAATCCTCACCAGGGTCATGGGGGGCGGAGCCTATCCCAGCTGACTTAGGGTGAAGGCAGGTTCACCTGGACAGGTAACCAGTCTATCACAGGGCTACACTTAGAGACAGACCTGAAGTTAAATGATTAGGTTGAATGAGCTCAGGTTCTAGTGGATCGGTCCTGTGAGTTTCCCTCCCGGCTGTATTGTAACCGTAGGACTGAGGTGGTTCTGCCGTCCGAGCAGTGTTCTGCTGGGCATCAGATCCTGGCAGGCCTTTGCATCAGTGGGCTGGTGTACCATCAGTTAGTCCAGAAAGTTTTTTACTGGCCCTGTCCGCCTCTTCATCGGCCCGCTCCAGGTCCAGCTGCTTGATAATCGTCCCTCTCATGAATTGTGTTCCTGAGCGACTCAGCTGATTCCTGATGACGTGGTTTACTTTAGGAGGAGATGGGGGCTGTTTGGGCCCACTAGTCTTAGAATTAAGTTTGGTCAGGTTTAGGCACCAAAACTAATCGGATCAGGACTGTTCTGTGAGCCTAGGTCTCGGATCAGGCTTATTTGGACTCGTGCCGCTAAGCCTGATGTGGTTTTGATGCCGTGTCTGTGTTTATGGGCGATGGGCTGGAAATGTACAAAATACATGACGACTGGGTCGAGGTTCGGGTTGAGACGCTTTGTGAAGCACATCAGCATCATCCAGATCCGTGATGTGACGTCAGCCAGCGCTGAGGTCCCTTTAAAAGTGATCCAATAACATCAGTGGTCCACGCTGTCACTTCTGTTTCCTTCAGCATCAACGACGGGACGAGCGCTCTGTTTGTGAGCGGCCTCTGCCGCTGGCCCGGCTGCGACGCCGTCTCTGAAGATTTCTCTAGTTTCCTAAAGTGAGTACACTGATGATGTCATGACCCGGCTCAGAAAAGGAAGAACACCATGACACACGTTTAAATAATCAGTCAATCAGATATGACCAAATTAGACCAAAGCAAACATTTAAAGAACAGGATGTGACAGTCAGTCAGTCAGTCAGTGTGTGTGTGTGTGT
>NW_007578295.1:89368-101793 GCF_000690725.1 Stegastes partitus
TGTGTGTGTGTGTGTGTGTGTGTGATGGTGCTGTGCGGTGAAAACACAACAAAAGGAAAAAGCAGAACAGCATGAATGAACAAACCAAACCGTGGTGTGCCTGTGGAGAGCCGGAGTAGAGACAGAGTCTTCAGTACAGCACCAGAACCGTCTCTGCAGTCAACACAACGACATCACATCGGGTCGTGTTCTGTCTTCCAGGCATCTCCATTCAGAACACAGACACGGGGACAGAAGCATTGCTCAGTGGCGGGTCCAGCAGGACATCGTTCAGTGCATGGAGAGCCAGGTGGGAATCAGAACATTCCAGGTCTTCAGCTCCACCACCAATGAAAAGAATTTTAAAGTCATGATGTAATCCACCTCCTCCACACCGGACTGGAACACTTCAGTTACTTTCATTTAAGCCCACTGCTACTTTTCTTCATATGTTCTCTCAGCTGTGAGGCCAACATGAACTGGACTCTATGGATCAGAATTTAGAAGAACAAAGACGTTTTCACCCCATCAACAGGCCAGAGAGAGATGTTTAGGCAGAGAATGTAATTAAATAAAACTTAGAAAAATAAACTGTGACTATCACACTTCTAACAAAGAGAAAGTGGCTCTGATGCTGTTGGACTGTTTTCAGAATGATCTCAGGATGTTTCAGGCAGCAGCTTGTGAGGATTCTTAAATTGTTCTGTTGTTCTGTGACTTCTAGCGAGAGCGCATCGCTTATTGTTACTAAGTGCTCCATAATAACATCTGACATTTGTAGAAATGATCATGAAGCAGGGCTGCAGGTGGCTCAGTGGTTAGCACTGTGGCCTCGCAGCTAGAAGGTCGCCGGTTGGAGTCCCGGTGAGGACACCTCTTCCACTCATGACTCTCTGCAGGCCATGAGCTGTAAGACCACCTACTTAAACCCAATTTGAAGAAACTTCTAACATGGATCTTCTCTTTTTTTTTCAGCTCATTCTGGAAAAACAGAAACTCATTGCGATGCAGCTTCATCTGTCTGAACACAAATACTCTGATTTGGTATATTGGCTCATTTCACTCTTGACTTACTGTTCGTTTAATCTGATTCACTTGATTAAAAGTTTAGCTTCTTGTAGCTTGAAGAATTTTCAGACTTGCTTGTATGATTTTGTTTCTTCCTGGAAAGAGAAGAAATGACAGCGTGTGTTCATGTATCCTGCAGAAGGCAGCTTCAGAGTGGCCGTACAGCCTCCCTTTGTTCCTGCCCCAGCCTCATGTGACCGACGGAGTCCAACAGTGGGGCATTAAGCGTCTGGAGGACCTGGTCCAACCCGGCTACAGAGCAGCCGGATCTGCCCTTCCTCTGCCAGGTAACACCGTGAACATCTGCTCGCTAAGATGTTCTACAGCCACTCCACCGCTGGGTTTTCAACTGCCTTATATTTAGAACAATATTTAATCTTCTATAAAACCTCAGAAATCAGAAGGTAATAGTTTTTAATAATAAATTCAAATTCATATGAGATCATGTCTGAGACATTCTCATTGCTATTGTTGGGCATTAAGGACTCGTTTGTGACAGGAGGAGGATCACTGAGATTAAAAATCCTGTGTCCTGGCCAAGACAGGCAGCAGCACAAATGACAAACAGACAAGGTCACAGCAGCATCCCTCCACCCATCATCTCTACACCTTCATCCTCACTAGGGGGCGGAGCCTATCCCAGCTGACTCAGGGTGAAGGCAGGTTCACCTGGACAGGTAACCAGCCTATCACAGGGCTACACTTAGAGACAGACAACCAAGCACACTCACATTCACACCTACGGACAATTTACAATCACCAATTAACCTCAGCATGTTTCTGGACTGTGGGAGGAAGCCGGAGAACCCGGAGAGAACCCACGCTGCACGGGGAGAACATGGAGACTCCACGCAGGAAGATCCCGGGTGTCCTCACCGGGACGCCAACCGGCGACCTTCTAGCTGTGAGGCCACGGTGCTAACCACTGATCCACCTGCAGCCCTGTTCAGAAACATGGCTAGCCATGTAGCCTGTTGCTGACAGAGATATTCATGTTGGTGCTTATGATGTATACAGGACTCGGTGGGGTGTTGCAGTCTTTACAAAGAAGACATTTCAGGTGAATGTACGACTCTCTAAGGCAGTGAGCAGGCAGTTTGAGTTGTTAGCGTTGGACCTTGAGGTGTCTAAATCCCTACACAGACCTGTTGTTGGATGCTATAGGACACCATCAGCTGATTGTGGTGCTCTACCCTCTTTATTGCAGCTCAGCCGGGTCGAACTTTAATGAAGTAAGTGTAGCCCTGTGATAGACTGGTTACCTGTCCAGGTGAACCTGCCTTCACCCTGAGTCAGCTGGGACAGACTCAACCCCCCATGACCCTAGTGAGGATGAAGGTGTAGAGATGATGATCATGGAGAACATCTGGAGTAAAGTTAAAGCTGTCTTGAAGACTCATGACACTGGCCAGACAGACAGGGAAGTGATAGAAAGCCTGGCGCTCTCCATTGAGCCCGTCTCCCTACAACCTGCATCCAGCTCAGGAAGCACTGGACGGGATTTTTTATTTCCAGTGTCAGAACTGGATAAAGCCAATGCACAAAGTGCAGCATGAAGCGAGAACAACAGACGATCCATCCCTTTAATTCTTTTGAATGGGAATAAAGCAGCCAAAACAAGCTCAAGACTGAATCCAGGTCAGCTCCGCAGGAATCCGGTCCGGGATCTTCCCTCACTGGAGTCGGTGATGATGATGAGTGACGTCACCCGTAAACAGGAAGGAAAGCCGGTGCAGCAGGGCTGTGGATGAATTAGTTTAAATCAGGACTGATCCAGACTAGAACTTGGGGAGATGAGGCCTCATGAAGCGCTGTGGCACGTTACCCAGACTGCACTGGTCCTGTGTCACTGTGCTGCTCAATACTGACACCTGCTGGATCTTAACAGTCCTTACAGGCAACCGAGTGGACAGGCTCATAATGATTTAATGACCCAGTATACACAATAATATAATGTAAAGTATGGTATTTTATATTGTGTTATTTTATATCTTAATCTAGTTTAAAACATGTTTGATATCTTTGAAATATTCAGTCAATAAATAATGTGAACGTGTGTCATGACGTGAAAATCAAAGTGTTGTGGATGTGAGGATGCTGATGTGTTTGTCTTTGAGGCAAGAAGGGGATTTTTATATATATATATAAATTTTTATTCAAAAAAATCAGTTGTTCCAATGTGTTGACATTCAGGCGATTTTCTAGGAACAGGAAATAAAAACAAATACCTGATTAGCCGATATAAGATCAGAATGGTTCCACACGGAGGGAACCTTTTTTCTTTCGGGCTCCATCATAGCTTAGAATTGCGCTTCAAAAGAAGGTGATCCAGTTCTCCCAGGGATGGCGAAACCATTGAAGATCGGTCTCAGTTCACGTGCAGTCCTGACCTGAGCTGGTCGGTCGGTTTGCCATAAGATGTGTCCACCATCACGACCACAGCCAGAACCACTTCAGAACCATCGATCTAATTAGTTTCTTGAGGCCCAGATCGAAACATGCTGTTTTGTGAAAACAACTCGACTCAACTCACAGATTGGTGTCGAGTTTAAGAACAAAACAAAACACGAGTGTCACGAGTGACGTTCGAGCAGAGAGACGTGCGGCCATCTTGGATTGATAATAATAATAATAACAGTATTTTTGCATCAGTGTATCCAGTGTTGAAGATGATGAAGACATTATCAATATAGAAAAAAGTTTATTAATATCTCAAACGCCTGTGAGAGGATTCGAAGCCAAAAACAATCTCCCTCCAGAACAAACTTCACTGCTGGCTTGTCTCTGGGAGTTGTTTGTGTCAAACTAAGAGCCAATGATTCATACCATATGGAAACCTCTAGACAATGAGGCAGCTGTCCTTGGGTAACCTTTGAGCTGATCACTTGTCCAAACACCCCAAACCACATGCAGCCTTTGACCTGGGGACAGATCTTGAAGACTCGCGGGGTAGGATGTCAGATACCGCGCCAGTTTTATAATAATCTGTAATGTCAGTCCTTACATGAGAATGATGCCCTTAATGTGACATCTATGTCATTGTTGTAGAATTTATGAAAGTCAAGCTAACTTTGAACCTTCCTGTTTGTTGCTTGCTTCAGAATTTGTCACCAGAGTTTCCAGACAGCTCCTTGTAGAGCAAATGCAGCTCAGAAAATGAGATGAATAAGGACACAATCCAAATCACGCGTGTCTGATGGCACAGACGGTGAAATGCAATCATTGTTGTTTTTTCCAGAGTTGGTCGCCAGCATGGAGTGTTACAAGTACAACAACATCAGGCCTCCGTACACCTACGCCTACCTGATCCGATGGGTGAGTGTGTGTCGTCAGTCATACCTACAGTTTGTCTGATGTGCTTTGACAGTCACTGATATCACCACAGAGCACAGCTCACACTCTTTAGATGTGTTTTACAGAAAACTGTACCATTCAGTTTTACTACTTTTATGTGTAGCAGGAGCAGATGTGCAGTCACATGGCAGGACTAACCTGACTAAAACATTGCTCTAGATAATATAATCCAATAGATGAATCTAAATTAGAAGAACTGATTTGGATAAAAGCCAAACTTTACTGATTAAAAACAACCAAACTATGGAAATGCTTGTAGACAGGCTGTTGGAGCTAAACGGTGCTGAGCTGCAGCCAGGTGTGTGTGGACGGTGACATTCATGTTTTATGTGCAACAAACTCTTGCAATAGTCGCTCACTTGTCAGTTTTCATCACAGCTTATCCTTCTTTGAGCTTCTCTTTGTGTCTGACTGGTTTCAGTCTATCCTGGAGTCTCCAGACAAGCAGCGCACTCTGAACGAGATCTACAACTGGTTCACCACCATGTTCTTCTACTTCAGACACAACACTGCTACCTGGAAGGTAACCCACTCTGATACCTGCTCATATCCACAGAATGAACTGAGCTCAGGACTAATCCACTGAAAATGTTGCTCAAGGTCTGATGTTTTCTTCAAACCTTTTCAAATTGTTAGTCACATGAGGTCAAGGTTTTTTTTTATTTAATTTTCGCAGAAACGTGTAGAAATGTAGTTTCCTATGATTCCATGTTCAAAGCCTTTATAGTCAGTCGTTGTTTTGAACGACAGTCTCTCTGCTGTCACGTGCTGTCAACACATTTTTTAAAGGTATATTGGTTCCAGATTTCAGTTATTCACAATTACCAATAATCTATTTTGATCTTGTGACTTTTTGAACTTTCCCGAGGTCCAATTTATCGACCAATGAGGGCATGACAAATCTGTGAAATGAAAAAATGTGATGTTGTCGTGGTAGCCACAAAGTGAGCCGTCAGTCAGTAACAGACTGGACTAAGGAACAGCCTCACATGCAGTTTCCATCTAACAGAACACACGCTTTCCTGCTGACAGTAAACGACTGTACCTGTGTCCTCTACCCAGAATGCAGTACGTCACAACCTGAGCCTTCACAAGTGTTTTGTGCGAGTGGAGGGAGGAAAAGGAGCAGTGTGGACAGTGGACGAAAGAGAGTACCAAAGAAGGAAGGGACAGAAGTATCACAGGTACAAACACCGTCCACATCTGTCTGTCGCTCACTGAGATTCACTGTTTAACTAACCCTAACCCACCCTAACCCTGTCTTTGGTCGTCGGCTCCCGACAGTCAAGATTACAAGTTACAGAGAGAGCTGGGAAAAGAAATGGTTGGATAAGGAAGGACAGGAGGAGATAGAAAGAAAGACAGGAAGTTGAACAAGGAAGGCACATTATACAGGGGACAGAAGAAAGCTCGACTACGGTTTATATTCAGGACATTAAAATTTAGCAGCGAGTGTAGGCCAACTGATAGAAACTAAAAAATAAGCTAGAGTGAAAGTTCACTTGGTGAGGTGTGTATGTCTGTACTGGACTGTACTCAGCAATGTGCATATTCACCAGCACTATTCATGTGCAGATGCCGACCTACTACATAGGCTAGAAGGTAGTATAATAACTACCGTACCATCCTCTGAATGGACCAGAAGGTAGTATAATAACTACCGTACCGTCCTCTGAGTGGACCAGAAGGTAGTATAAGAACTACCGTACCGTCCTCTGAGTGGACCAGAAGGTAGTATAACTGCTGCTACATGTCGGTGGTGCTGGTAGCTGTCCAGGTGTGTGGGTGGATAATCCAGGCCTACCTGTGTGTGTTTTCAGGGACTGTCCTGTGAAGTGGCTCACATCCTGCTCCACGTACAGCCCCGAGGACCCCTGAACACCACCTGAGCTGCTCCTTGGCTTCAGCAGCTGGAGCCACATCCACATGTGCTGGAGAACCACATCAAGAAATGAAGAATCTGTACATTTGTTTGTTTATATGTTTTATTATTTTCCAAATGACTTGATTAATGTGACTGTATAATCTGTAATGAGACAGTATTTTGTAACCAAACCGGGCAGCTTCTGGTTTTTGTACTTTGTAAATCCAACAGAACCGCAGCAGAATAAATAACGGTAGCGTTTGTGGGTGTTTGGTCATTATGCTGGTTTTACCGTTTCCAGATCTGACAGTTTGTTTCAGCGAGCAGGTTAGTAGGTCGGATATCTCTGACATGGGTTGTTTCCATCCTCCTGTACTGTCATCTGCTCTTTAAACTTAGATGTAGACTTTCACAAAAACAATATTAAAATGGGTCAGTACCTTCTAATCTCCATTTTTCTTCTTTTCCTACACAACAATAACGCACATAAAACTAGAGTATACAGTCTGGGGTGATAGCGGTCGGTGTTTTGAAGCATCACAAATGTGCCTCATACAGTAAACAGCGAACACCATATCTGACAGGGTGAACTATGTTGTCGCATAAATGCTTCAGTAAATAAAGCAGTGGATCTCACATTGGGGTTCAGGACCCCCATGGGGGTCCCAAGATCATTTCAGCGGGCTGCCAGATCATTGTAAAAACACCATAAAGCCTAAAGTTAGCAAATGAATGTAAATTCAGGCTGTCAAAATTAAAAGTTTATAATTCCTTCCACTCCTTTTTCAGACTTGTTGATATTATGATGTGATTATGAGATATTATTTTTGTTTTTAATGCTCTTTTTAAAATTATTTTCTTTTGTTTTTATGTATTTTTTCCTTTTTCATTTGTTCGAAATAAATTCAATTCATTCATTCAAAAGAAAATAAAAGGCGTTAACGTAAAGCGCTGAATCTGTGGAATCAACACATTAATGATGAACAGCAGAGTTATTGTTAATGAGACATTAAGCATCCTGACGTGTCTTATCTGGGGAACCGCTGATCTGAAGGAAGTCGGGCGAGACAATGGGCGGCTGTGCGGTGCTTCCTCCGGACCAGCAGGTGGCGCTACTGCCGCTACTGCCGCAGCAGCTTTTCGCTCTTTGCGGCCAGAAAAGAAACAACCAGGAAGCAGCAGCGTTTGTTTAGTGTCGCGGTTTGTTTGGCCGTCAGTGTCGGTGGAGGGATGTCCGTCCTCCAGTGAAGCAGCTGCTGACACACCTCGGCCTCAGAGGAGGAAGAGGAAGAAGAAGAAGGAGAAGAAGGAGAATGGCAGATGAGGCTCCTTTCCAGTTCCTCCACAGCGAGCTGGTGGACTACATCTACAAGTCAGCCGACGGAGGAGACACGGTGAGCAGCCGGGCGGTGGTCGGAGCTTCACCCGGAGCTGTGCAGCACCTTACAGGCGTCTCTTGTTTTGTGTGTGCTTCCAGGAGAACGGAAGAAACATCACCAAGCTGGAGAACATGGGCCTGAGAGTGGGCCAGGGCCTGATAGAGCGGTAAGAGGAGGGAGACCGCAGGAGCTCGGCTTGGTTCCGTACTGGTAGCTTCAGCAGATAAGAGGAGAGTTAAAGGGCTGGTATCTGAGCCGTCCAGCTCCTCAGATGAAACCTTCATTCTTCCACGTGTAGACCACATTAGAGCAGCTCCACGTCTGACACCTGGATCGGGTTGAACCCAGAGGCTAAAGATTAGTTAAACCCAGCTTTCAGGTTTGTGAAGTCCAGACATTTCATACAAGGACACGCTGAAGTCTTCCCACCTGGAGCTGCTGGAGGTGACCTCCTCTGACTGAGAAGGAGTCCAGGAGCAGGAGACCCAGGTTCCCCATAAAGTTTGGATCATACGCTGCTCTGTCCAGAACTGAAGCATTCAGATGAAATTAGTCGTGACAGCTCTGTCGAGGTCGACACAGTTCCTGAATGAAGTTCTTCTGAACACCTGAGGAGCTGTGTCACCTGCAGACAGGTGGCGTGTTCCTGACAGCATGTGAGGGTTTTACTTTTTGTTGTCCATGAAAATCAGCACAGACTCTGTTCAGCAGAACTCCGTGTGCTGCCCAGAATGCGTGTGTGGTGGCAGGTTGTCATGTACCACCACAGCGACCCAGTACTCGGATATTTGGATGTTCAGGTCCAGCCCTGCTGTAAACATCCCGTTGCCATGGGAACCCGACATCGTAAGTCGGTGATGCAGAAAGCACATAAATATGTTTTAATGTTTGGTTCTGATCTGCTGTCAGGTCCGTTTCCTCTGCTGCTGCTGCAGCTGATAGAACGGATCAGAACATGGATCATTCTGCTGGTATTGATCACAGAGAACATCCAATCAGTAACATTGATTCACTCTGATTGGGCCAAAAGTTAAAGTGATTTCCTGCATTCTGGGACAGAGTCAGACCTGAATGAGCTTCAGCACCAGATCAGGTTTAAATGTATGAAGGTGAAGTTTAACGTGCAGCTGTCAGCTGGAAACCAGCGGCTGCATCACTAAATATTCTCTATGAACACGTTGAACACTTTCTACCAGCATTCCTGTCTCCACCGTTTACAGTAGCAGCATCATGGTGATGTTCCTCATTGTTCTCCATTAAAACAAGGAGCTGACTGAAGCAGCTGCTCGTCATCGATTCATTCAGGGCAGAAGAAGAGTCACGTGACGCCTTAACGCCTCCTTTAATGAGAACAGAGTCTGAAGCAGGAAGTCTGACTGATGAAGAAAGCTGATAACCACCTTGGTGATACCTGTGACCTCTGGCTGGAGCTCAGGCTGTGTGAAAGCTGCCCTCTGTCCTGGGCAGGTGGCCGTCATCACTGAACATCACAGTGACTCACTGTTCTTCCAAAGTGCTGCTCCTCAGCCGAGCCTGACAAGTAGGACTTAAATAAAGTCACGGTCTTTGGACCGGCTGAATCCTTTTTCCTTTTCTGGGATGAACAGGTCGCTATAGCAACACGGGACGGGGACAGACCTGTGCAGGATAAAGACAAGTGTGCTGCTGTTGCATGTGTTTCAGACAGCATGAAGGTTCTACTTAGAATGTGTAAACACTGAGAATCAGGAGCTCAGTTCGGCCGGCGACGCTTCCTGCAGCTTCCTCCTTCACTGCTGAATCAGCAGCTACCATCCATGCGGTTGTCTGGTTTTATAACCGATTACATGTCCTCGCCTTGGCCTGCCATGGTTTTGTGTAGTTGTGGAGTTTCTGCTCTTCTTTGTTTGTTGAATGATGAAGTGAAGACGTTTGGTTTGGAGTCACATCAGTGAGCAAACGGTGACATCGTTGGTCATCATAGACGAGATGCAGTGTGAAACTAATTAATAGTGAAAAGCATCAGATCTACATTTTAATTTTCCACTCAACCACCGCTGATCTTAGTTCATTACAGAGTTGGTGGATTCCTTTGCAGTTTAGATGCTCTGCTTGGTTTAATCTGAAACCAGCAGGCCTGTGATGATGGATCCAGAACAAATGTCCACAAAACATTAACTCAAATTCAAAGTGCATGATACACATGAATATGTCAGCGCTCATAAAGAATGACACCTGGTGTACCTGTGTGGCAGAAACCAGGCCGAGTTATGTCAGCGTTTTTGATATACATTTGTATGTCGATAATCGATAATATTTCAAGCAGACCTTTGACTGGATCTCTTATTGTTAATCAGGTGTTCTGTAATTGTTTGTTACGGCAACAATGCTTAGATTTAAGTGAATGCTTGTGTCCTTCATTGAAACAGCTTTTGCTTTTCTCCAGGTTGACCAAAGACACGGCGCGATTCAAAGACGAGCTGGACATCATGAAGTTCATATGCAAAGACTTCTGGACCTGTGTGTTTAAGAAGCAAATTGACAACCTTCGAACCAATCACCAGGTAGCACCACCTCTCTGTGGCTAGCGCTACGCATCAACACGGTGAAGCTGCTAAACGCTGACACAACGCATATTGTTTTACTCATATGTAACCGGTGCTTTCATCTATGGTAGATACAGTAATTACCCACAGCAGCCCCTGGAGGCGTGGACCCCCGACCCTCTGAATGTGTCCAGTTCTTTAAAGGCCTGTATGCAACATTCAGCACCACTGGGTGGCGCTAGAGCACCAGCGTCTCAGAGCAAAACCGACGGGTGGCTGTAACACGTCTATCTGCTGCTGCTCTTCATTTACAACCACAAAGCTGTTGTACACCAAATTCAACAACAACAAAATAGACCAAAAATAGGCCTTGAGCTCACGCTAACATGTAAAACCCTGTTAGGATCCCGCCTCTGTCAGCTGGATGTCACCAAAACACCCAGATGGAAATGGTTCAGGTAACAGTTTACTGCTCAGTGATGTAGATGAACAGAACAGTGACGATACAAAGGAAGATGGAGGACGCTGCTACAAATCAAAGAACCAAACGAAGGCTAACAGAGTTGTGAAGCTAGCTAACAAAACTAAACTCTTTAGCCAAAACCTGACAGCAGAATCCACAGAGAACAAAAGAAACTGAAACAATCTGGTGCCTCTAAACACAGAACATGAAGACACAGGACACGAGGAACTTCTTCACCAGGTTGTCCAGCTGCTAACGGGAGTCATCGTCTCCACTGAGACTCTCAAACTCCCACCGAGTCAGCAGCTGCCAGCAGAAGCTACGTTACCAAAAACCCAAAACACACAGAGCGAGAGGAACCAGGACTGTTCACTCTGAACCCCAGCCAGCCAGACTGAGAGGTTCTGGTTGGTTTTATAGCCAGGTGTGGTGACTGCTGGGTGGAGGAGGAGTGGTGCTGGTCCAATCAGACGTGACTGGAGGCGGGGAGAACAAGCTCCAGGCTGATTAGCTGAGATGACTGGCAGCTGGTGTCCTGGAGCAGCTCTCAACCAGCCACAGCTGGACCTGCACAGGTCATCTCCACACACCATGGTCACAGGTCCACATGACAGCACGCCACCAACACCACGGGCCCTAACAAACACACTGAATGCTTGTAAGGAGATGCTGGTGACTCAGGGAGTGTTACTGTGCTTGAGCCGTGTGTCTCATTGTGAGTCTGTGACACACACACACGTACCTGGCCATCCAGATGATGCAAAAGAAAAAGTGTAATTCATCAGACCAGCCGCCTTCTTCCATTGCTTCAGCTCCAGTTCTGATACCCAGGCGCCCGTTGTGGACACATTCAGAGTTGGACAGGGATCAGCACTGGCAGTTTGATTGGTTATGTTTAGGCAATAAGGTTCTTGTGCCCAGTAGCACTCCTACAGGATTGGACCACACAGGCCGTCACCCAGGTGCTGTTCATTAGTCGTCCTTCCTCGGACAGATCGGTGTAGCTACTAACCACTGCATACAGGTCACACCCCGCCTCACCCAGTCGTCTGACCGTCCATTGAGTTCAAAGTTGTCAAAGTCACTCAGGTTCTGCCCATGTTCCTTCCTCCAACACATCAGCTTCAGGAACCGACTGCTGCCAAGTGTGTCCCAACCTGTGGTCGGCCATCATGTGGCTGATGAGTGGAGCTGTCGGTAGCGTTGCTGCTTCTCTGCTCTGTGCTGTGTTCACTCTGTCAGCCTTGATGCTGTTGTCATGTGTTTCAGGGCATCTATGTTCTGCAGGACAACAAGTTCAGATTACTCAGCCATCTGTCAGCTGGAAAGCAGTACCTGGACCACGCCCCAAAGGTGTGCTGCTCTTACTTTTGGAGACACTGTGGTGGTCTGGTTTGTAGGGCTCTCTGGTAACCCTTCCTTATGCAGTTCTCTAATGTCTAAAACTTCATTCACACTAAAGCTCCAGTGATGCCAAACAAGTGTCTCAGTGTTTCAGAAGCTATCTGTGTGCATGCTAGCATGTTTCAGAGCGCATGTCACATAGCCGTTACCTTGCACTGGGCATGCAGGGGCCGCTGGTTAGTTGTAGAAAACAGCAGGGACAAAGACCAGCAGTAAAAAGTCAGGCCAAAGATTTCCTGAACTGCTCAACAGCTGCTAACTGAGACACCAGGGTCAGCAGCCTGGTGGCGGGTTGTCCAGGCTGAGTTCACAGCGGTAGGAAAGGAAACAGGCTGACTGCCTGATGCACGTGGTCTGTACAGGTGTACGGGAACGTCTGTGGGGTCTGT
>NW_007578295.1:103473-104885 GCF_000690725.1 Stegastes partitus
CTCCGCCCCCCACCACCGTAGTGAGGATAAAGGTGTAGAGATGATGGATGGATGGACTGACACATCTTCTCCTTTCTTCTCTTTCTCGCTCTACAGGTAAATTCCAGGTCATGATCCAGAAATCGTAGGAGGCTCCTCCCACTCTGCACGCTCCTTCGCCTTTATACATCCTTGAGTTGTTGCCATTAAAGGGAAACGTCCTAACCTGTAAAATATACTGCTCTCTGCACTTGAGGGATGTTTGTGTGACCAACATTCAGGCCCTGTTCTCTGATAAGTCTGACAGATGTTATGGTCTGAAGGTGTTTTCTGAGCGTGATTGAAGGCTGATGTATTGTGTGTAGCCTGAAATCTGTGTCTCACTAACTCTGGTGTCTCATGATGGTTATACAAGTGCTTTGGTGCCCCCTGGTGGTACAGAGGAACCTGCACAGTGTCCGTTTGATTTGAAACACTATTTAAATTGTTGTTCAATAAAATCTAAGAAACACTGATAATACTCGCTGTGTTTTCTTTTATGTGAGTGTTTCTTGTAGACTGATCTGTCCGACGGTGTCAGAATCCATTTGAACCCCCAAAAACTGTGTTTCTGTTTCCTTGTCTTTTTATTTTACAAAAAGTCTTTCATTTTGCCCCAATACAGAATCTGTGCCACTCCCACCGTCCCTGTTTCCAGCAGCACCAGCAGTTGACCGTTCCAGCCACCGTGTGCTTCCTGCCCAGCATCCTGCAGAACACAGTCCTGCTGCTGGAGACCAGGAACACCCAGCTACAGCTACCCAGTAAGAACTACCCAGCTACAGCTACCCAGTAAGANCTGTCTCACAGTCACATTGTTTTCATCAGCCAGAAACTGTGGGATGTTTAACCTACAGAGACTCAGAGGAACTTTGTTTTATCTGTTTTATGAGCAAAAAATATCACAGATTCAGTCCCAGCTATGTGTTCCTCCGTGCAGTCTTCCTTGTCATGTTCTGGGCCCGTGGTTCTGCTGCTGGTGCAGTTGGTCACACATCAGTTCATCAGACCGTATTCATACAGAACATCAAATAGTTTTACACATAGGAGTCAGCATAATAGTCACTGTGAGGGAGGACTGTGCTATGAACTGACGTTTCTTTGGTCCCAGTGATCAGGTTCCAGGGACAGTGTCATGAAGGTGTGTTTTCCTGTCCATCGGTCTGATCCAGGTGAAAGCAGCTGGACACGTGGATGTGAACTGGGTGATGCAGCTTTAACAAGCAGCGCACACTTCACAGGACGCTCATCGGTTTTTGGCAGACACTCACTTTTTGCCAAGGTAGCCGACTCCTTGGGTTGGCTGCCTGTCGGAGCCGGCGGTCCTCAGCTCGGTGTTGGGTCGACCCATTTCTGATTTACGGTGGACAAAACATTTAAGCAGCTTCTTTTTT
>NW_007578295.1:106072-109019 GCF_000690725.1 Stegastes partitus
ACCCAGCTACAGCTACCCAGTAAGAACTACCCAGCTACAGCTACCCAGTAAGAGCAGAGGGAGGATCTGTGGAGTGCTCTCCCCACGTAGACACTCCAGAAAACACATGCAGCAGTAAACAAGTCAGTATATTACTGCTCTGTATAACCATTGGTGCAGGTTGTATTTAGCAGCTGACAGGATGTAAATCAGTCGGTGGTGGAGCATCAGGGTTCCCTGGTGTGACGTGTAGACGGACCCAGCAGAGTGTGAAGAAATGAGGGAAGCAGGCAGGTATAACGGCTGTCAGTTTCTCTGATGTAATCCTGCGTTTGGATGAATATTCTTCATGACAAACCTGTTGGCAGATGAAATGAGTTCATGAAACGCTCAGAGGCTCTGTAGAGGGCAGATGGCTTCGTCTGGATGATGGTTCCTAACCTGATGCCTCAACGTGAGTTAACTGCACTTCGCTGCATTCAGAGTCATCTTATGAGTTATACAAAGTTAAAGTTAAATCAACCAGTAATAAACCTGAGAAATGAATTCACTCGTCACGTTCTGCAAATACAAACACACCTGCTTTAGTCTTGATGCCATTTTTGAACGCTCTGTATCAAATATATATCCTGGGAAGTGCTGGTTTAGGTTCTTATAGACTTAATGAGTTGAGTGAAGTGTCATCATTCATCCATTCAACTTGTTTTCAGTCCCGTCGCCTCGAGGTACTAAAGTGGTCTGAAATAAGAGAAAAGACATTTTATGGTCAGTTTACCACAAATCACATCCAGTTTGTTGTCCTGGTGCTGCACATGCACCGTTTCTGCAGGATCATTTAATAAGTTGGCAAAATGAACATCTGGGATAGAAACTAAACGTTCCCTCTCGCTGTCTCCTGACGGGGGCGCTGCATCCATGTGCGCCGCCATGTGTTTACATTAAATCAACTAGAATTAAAATGTATTTTTTAAGTTTTGCAGTGTAGGAGTGACACCTTGCTGATGCTAACAGGAGGCGAGTGCGCTGGCCGTGTGGGGAGCGGTGAGGGACCCATGGCTCTTCATGTTCAGAGGTGGTGAAGTGTACAATGACACTGAATAGATAAACCCACAACATCTAGTGTTTTTCTCAGCTCTGAGTCTGTCCCTTCAGGCTCAGCTCTTATTTACTCACATGCTGTTCTTCATGCACCTTCATGCAACAGACAGCTGCACGACACGCCTGGACTGATGAAGGCAGGAATCCAGTTAATCCGAGGTGAGGGTTTGTTTAAACACTGGCTCATTCCACATAAACCTGGCTTTGAAATACACACGACCTCGCTACAGAAAGATGGACATGTGCTCATCAAATATTTACTGCAAATGTTTGAGTCTGTGAGTGATGACAGGTTTCAACAGAGTCCTGATAAGAAGAACATTTGAGGGGATCATAAATATCCACAGAAAACAAGAATCTGGCCAGAGGTCTCTGAGACACCTTGCTGTGTACCAGACGTGACATTTTGAACACCCTCCGTATGCTTCCAACAAAGTCCTTGTCTGCTGAGTGTGATCTCAGCCTCGTAGACCTGATCAGACAGCGTGCTGTGCAAAGTAGTTGGTCTGCAGCACACTGCAGCCTCTGACTCCAGCACCAGCAGGCAGACATGTTCATCAGATGGTTGCTCTGGTGGAAACATTACCGAACTGCATTGGACTGGGGAGATTCAGGAATGGCTGACACATGGATGGTGGTGTTTGTCGTGCTGCTCTGCACGCTGCACCGCTTCACTGCATGTATAGTGTACAGACTGGGCCGGGCCTGAAGGCTCCTGAAGGATAAACGTGCTGTTTATGATCGTTGTTCCGTCCTATGAGTAAATTAGAATAAAAGTGATAATCATAATAGACATGATGAAGTTATTACACAAAGCTGGGCATGCGTTCCCTGCATAGGAACAGCTCTGGTCATATATATACACATATATACACCAGAGGCATCTCAGGTTTAGTTTCATTTATCTTCCATTCGGTGATGAATGAGGACCATTAGAGGCACCACGCTCTCTCTCTCTGTGGATGATTACTCATTACCCTCCTGAGCTGTAAGAGCTCAGATCTCGCCTCATCGCCAGATCTAGTCTCAGTCGCTCTTAATCCTGCCATTAGCACATTTTGTAGTGCTGCCATGCAAACTTCTGTTTGCTTTGCCTGCAGTTTGCTTGTCTGGTCAGATTCGGTGACTCGAGCCTCAAAGACTGTCCCTAATGATTCCATTTTATCAAACCGTCTTTTCAAAGAGCAGGCCGAGGGCATCATCTTCTAAGATTTTAATCATGCCACTTTGAACTTTTACAAATATAAACCTCCAAACATCAGAGTAAATGTAAGTGGTTTTAAAGCTTGATTGATGAAACAGAAGAACCATCCATCCATCATCTCTACACCTTAATCTAGGGTCATGGGGGGCGGAGNGGTCTGTACAGGTGTACGGGAACGTCTGTGGGGTCTGTGGGGTGTTTGAGTTGAAACTTAAAGACACTAACAACTCTATCATTGTTTTTATAAAGGGGTGTGTTATGTGACTGGGCAGAGAGGTCCTTTATGTAGCCTGAGCCTGTTGAATGCATGTGAACACCCTCTGAGCCCAGGACAGAGCTGACTGGTTCCTTCTCTCTCCAGTACCTGGCCTTCACCTGTGGGCTGGTTAGAGGAGCTCTGACCAACCTGGGAGTGAAGAGCATTGTGACTGCTGAGGTGTCCATCATGCCTGCCTGTAAGACACACACACACACACACACACACACACACACACACACACACACACACAAGCTGCCTGACAGACCACACAGTTTATTTACCGCTACAGCCTTCTGCTAACTCGTAGCCATGACTGAAGCACAGACTTGTGTTTTCCTCTCAGACCACCTGAATTCAAACACGCAGACAAGCTTGTGTGTAGCTTTTTTAAAAATTATTTTAAAGAT
>NW_007578295.1:113394-120354 GCF_000690725.1 Stegastes partitus
CCACCTGCCCAGAACCTGTCATGTAAGGTGAAAAGCCTCTTAGGTACATGAACCTGCCTCAGGAAACTCATTCCCAAGACATCTCAAAGCTAATGCAGCTCCATACAGGCTAAGTTAGGCTGAAGATTCTCCTACAAATAAGGGTCATGCTGTTCTAACTTTAGGCCCGCTAAGCCTTGCTCACACTACAGAATGGATGCACACGACTGTAGGTCTGTAGCGTCTCATGCGTCTTTACATCGTACAAATCAAGGGTTTGCATTCCACCCAGGATAGAAAACATCATGACAGCACAAAGAAGAGATCTGTATTTGATCTGAATTTGGCTAAACAACATGAAAAAGATTTTTTTTAAAACACAGAAGAGCATATGCCCACCTAACAATGATATGACACAAACTTGCTGCACATGGACATCCACACAGCGGTCCAACGTGAACCCACACAGACCACAGGTACCCTCTCGATTGGGGCAGATGTGAAAACCACAAAATACCCAAAACTTGTAGATTTATTGCTCATGGACACTATGTTTACATGCTGCCCTGCTGGAACTGATTCTTGAAAATCTTAAACATTTGTATGAGTTGTTTGTCCTCTTGTCGGTCACACTGTAGGCACTTAGAAGGTAAAGGAGATGTCACCATGCTGGACATGAACCAAACACCCCTCAGTAAACATTTATACACAAGTACCAGTTATTCAGCAGAAGAATAACTGTCACAGATTGATTCGAATATTTGGACAAGACTAGGTAGTGGAGTATATTTTGCACAAGACTATTGAATAAATAATATGACAATACCAATCCTGAATAGTTATAGCAACCTTAGCAAGACAGACTTTCATTACACCGACAATACAGTAAAAAACTGTCATGTATTTTTAGCATCGAGGTTCCCACCACATCTGTCCTTGACAATCCACCGTTACAGTGGCGGACTTGTTGAATTCCAGTGTTTATGAGGTAAAGTATGGTCTGCCGGACACCCTCATCACCCTGTAGGTGTTGAGTCCTGGGGAGTCAAACCCCGGCGACACACCTTTTTTGTTGAACACGTAAAAGTTGAAGAGCTGTCTGTCCTGCGCCTCCAGGGAGACCGAGGCGCTGTTAACTTTCATCTTGCAAGGGTACGGGCTCTCAAACACCACCCTGAACACCCTGTCCTGCAGGTAATCCAGCCTGATAGTTCGGTACTTGGATGGCACATTTGAGTCCACCTGTGGTCCAAATTGCTGCATGACAAGCACCTTGTCTGAATCCACCTTAATCTCATAGAAAGTCATGTTCCTGTAAGTGAAAAAGCCGATATATGGAGCTGGGTCAGGTGGCGGTCTGAGAATTCGTCGAGCGTTCCTGAAAGCATTCTCCACGGCGGGGATGAGATAGCTGTACGCCTGGCTCACCAGGTCCCTGTCGGCAGGACGGACCCCGGCCATCAGGATCACTAGACCCAGCTTCAGACGCGGCACCAGGGAGAGGGTGGCTGCGAATCCATCCAGGTCACCGTCCTTCCTCACCACATCGTAGCCAAACTGCTCATTGATCTCCCACGGCGTGCCAGTGGAGTTGGCAAAGTAGCCGCTGTGACATCGGATGACCGGCGTCAGCATGGTGTTCAGCGTGTCCTGGCGGAGCAGCGTTCCTCTGTACGCACCCAGAAGAGCCATCATAAGCTTGGCCATGTCAGCTGCTGTAGAATACATCTGACCCGCAGGCCGGTACCAGCCGAGGTTGTACAGGGGAGCGGGCTGGCCGTTGCTGTACACACCGACAGCCATCTGCTTCTGAATGGCCGAAGTCAGGTTAAAACCAGTGTCCTCCATGTTGAGGCGCTTCAGAACGTTGTCTGAAACCCAACTCTCAAAGTCTGAGCCAGTCACCTTTTGGGCCAAGATGTTGGCCAATAAGGAGAAAGCAACATTGCTGTAGTGGCATCTGATGGAGAACAAAAAGTCATGTTAGCGGTGTTTCTGTCTGCTTGGACACAAAGTACCTGCAGATGCTTACTCTATGCCCACTTGCTCTTTCCTTTCACACCACAGAAATAATCTTATGTCATCAAAATCAGAGCAGAACAGGAACCAGAGTCTTACTTTGTGCCTGGATCTGCCACAAGAACATCATCCTGTAACAAATTAAGGGCTGCCTCCGTGTCTCCGCTCCAAAGGAGATTAGTTGACCTTAATCTTCTGGGCAACCCTGTAAAAATATTAAACCTTAGTGAGTAAAACTGGTGGGTAAATCTGTTGAGCAGAATAGCTCTCAGTGCTGTGTGTTCATCAGGCCAGAGCTAAACATCTTTCACTATCCCAACCAAATGTATGCTCAGGGTCAGACTGACCAGGCAGTCGGTTGTAGGAACTCTGGCGATCATCTGATTTATCATACTTCAGTAGCATGTTAGCAACTGTTAGCATTCAACATCTCTAACAGTGCGCGGTGAGAAGCGTCATCCCCTGTTATTCCTGGTCCAGCAGCTTGTGTTCTGCTTTGAGTCTGTGTCCTGAAACTGAGTGCAGACAGACACCCAGCTGGGCTTCCTCCTCTGCTAATCCCACTTTGTAATTCTGAGTGCAAAGAGCTGATTAGCTCTATCTCTGGACACAGCTCAGTGTAATTATAGCTCCTGTTTCTATTTGCCTAAGCCAGAGTTAACTAAGGTAGAGACACATGATGAGCAGGAATCACATGGTGTCATGGATGACTGCAGACCTACATGTTGAGCTGTGTGTGTTCTGAGCTGCTCTGATGTAATGGGATGATGGGAACTGTTGCTGCTTCACAAACAGCAAGCGACGTCCACCGGTGTCTTCTTCTCCCATAGATGTGAATCAGGAGGTGCTCCTCGTTATTTAACAGGGATTTAATCAGTTGTTTTATCAACTGCAGGCCAAATTTACATCCTGGGTTACTTTTCTTGTTGGTTAATTCCACCTCAGTTCACCAAATAATAATAACAAAAGCTTTTGTGTCAGATTTTCTTTCTGTGCATGCATACGTTAGTGAAACGTTTGCTCACAGGTGTTGTAACGTTCTGAGATTTCTGCAGAGTTTTCTTTGAGTCAATCTGTGGAGCAACGTCTGAAGTGCCAGCTGGAGGAATAGTGCAGCTAATCTTACAGCTTATTGATATGCATGCGTGGTCTTCAATGGTACAACCATACTTTGATATACTAACACAAACCAGTTATATGACTGTCACCCCTCTCATATTCCTCCAACCATACAACCGCTATTTTTTAAGAGGCAGATTTGTTTTCTGTTAATTGCAAAACGTGCCAGTCAGAGGCAGGATTCATGAGAAAAAATGTTGTTTTTACATTTTGTTTTGCATTTATGGCCGATATTTGAACATGCAATGAGCAGGTATGATGGTGAAACCACTCCAGTAGTGAGTTATAGAACATTAGTGCTTCAAATAGTTTTCTGATAAGTGGTACCATAACAATGCAAACCACAGCAAGAAAACGATGCAGAAATCAAGATGGTCCCGCCCGTCTGTAGGGATTTCTAAATCAGTTCTAACGTTACCTTTAACCACAGATTTCCCACATGGTCAACTCAATCAGTATTCACCACTTTAAAAAAAACACCTAAAAACTGAAGTCAGTCGAAGCGTGGGACATCTGGTGAGTTGATGGTTCACTCAGTGTCTGTCCTGCCAGCATGAGTGTGAGCTGCTAGATAAGCAGTAAACAGAGTTTTCCATGACTATGAAAGAAATCTAAACATTTTTTGTTATCAGAGTTATCTCCGTTATTTGACTTGACCTGCTGTGTCCATCTCACTCGAGCTCGACATTTTTGATCACTGAACAAATGAGGTGACTTTTCAGAGCTCTGTAATCTACAGTCTGCACAGCTGTCTGCCGTGTGCTGCTGTATGTGAATCTAATATGGCTCGTATGTGGTTAAAGCAGGCTCTGGGGTTACCGGACAGCTGGCTGGCCATCCTGCGCAGGGTGATGGCAGGTGAGAGGCTGCTGAGCGTCCTGGATGATGAGGATCCTGACCCCCCACTTTTCCCCAGTGGGTTCTTGATGGTGAAGTTTTCTGCGTACTTCTCCAGAGGATCGTCCAGAGAGTCCACCAGGCCGTCCTCCCACAGCTTGTACAGCATCAGTGTGGGGAAGATCTTAGACAGGCTCGCAATTCTGCAATCACCATGATTAAAATGTGTTAGTTAATTAAATAAATGTATCCTGGTTTAATAATACGGAACATTTCCAGTAGATTTAAACACTTAATATAGTGAGTGGTTGGGTCTCATCGATCACAGGGCCTATATGAGATGTAGTTAATCCCAACATTTACCCCAATTCTAACTCTAAGCTTCAGATCAAACACAGTAAAACAATTAGATTAGATTGCTAGCTACATCACGCGTGGTAATGACTATTGTTCAGTCAGAGCTGCTCGTATTATGGACTGTCTGAGCAGCTTTTAAGGCAGATAAAATTAATAGCTATTTGGCATTTAGACAAATCACCACTTCCTCTTTGTCATGCCATTGTGTGCTAACCTCTTGCCCACCCTGTATCTCACCGGTACACTGTGTACTCGTTGGGTGCAGATGACGACGGGTCACTTGTGTTTTTCTTGCCAAAGTTTCCGTTCCACAGAACAGAGTCATTCAAAACCACGATGGCTGATATTGCTGGAAGCTTGGTGGTATGAATGCTCGTCCTCAGGAGTAAGTCCGTCTGTCAGGAGAAACGTCATCAGGACCACGTGTAACCTCAAAACATTTCACCATGAATATGATGTGCACAGGTTCACCTTTTCTAAGGCCACCCTCAGGGATGTGATGGGATGTTCCAGGGGCACAGGCTCGGGGAAGCGAGGGCACATCTCCTCTGCTTTCACTTGTTTAAGAAGCACTTCTGTGGAAAAGGAGGAAAGGCAGCGCCATCATATATAAGACTGGAGACACAGCCTATCAGGCAGGATAAGCATCCCACATATACAGGCCTAACATTGTCCCAGCAGCTCCCCGGTGTGACTGTGGACGGCCTTTAAAGCTCATACAGCGGGGATTGCATTAATGGTTGGTGGATGACGCCCAGCTAACTCTGCTAGACCTGCTATTGTAATCAGACATGCATATATGATATCACACCATAGATAGCTGTTCACCAGTCGTAAGGATGACGGTTGGAACAGACGGGACTCTGAAGCCCAAGCTGCTCCTGATGACAGGTGAGCACACTGCATTGCCACTGATGTGAGTGTGAATTTGTGAATGAGAAACACACTGTTCAACACGTTGTAGAATCTAGCTTAGCTCGCGATATCAGCGCAAACCATTTACAGTTACTTCATTACACTAAATGATCTAAAACAGTCTCACAGGAGGACAGCATCGTACAGATTCTCATCGACCTGCACTGAAGGGAGGCCTGTGCTTCAGTTTACAGCAGCAGAGGTGGTAAATAGTAGGAAATACATCCACAATATCACAAAACAACCCTGTAGTGCAGTTCATAATTTAGTGATTTGTAAATGTGTGTATTTCCCTTCATTGTCCCTGCAGGCGGCGTTTATCATGTGACTTAGTGACTTTGTCAGACAGCACACAGCTTGTCTGAACCACATCTGGATTTCTGTCACACACAAAGCATGTGAAGGGAGCGCCTGCTGTGATTTTATCAGAAAACCCAGGACTGCTCGGCTGCACTCCCTCCTCCTGCTGTCCCTCAGCAGGAGTTAAAGGCTGCTCTAACGGCGCTGCTAATCCCGCTGCTACTATTCCCAGCTTTGTGTAATCCTGCTGTGGCTCCTGCAAACGAGCAATTACACCAAAGAGGCTAAGGAAGGCTCAGGTCCAAAAGTAGTTGTAGGTTACAAGGAACCACACGTCTTCTAAAGTCTGTCTGTGAGTGAAAGTCTGTGTTGGTGAAAGAACTTTACCAGCCTTCAGCTTTGGCATCCTGTACTGCCAAATGAAGCAGCAGGTCATGACCACAGAGAGCAGAAAGAAGACCACCATGCCCAGCATGGTCCACTTCACCTTCATCTTGCTTACTGCAAACAAAGTCTAGAAAACAGGATAACAAGAGTAAAATTCCTTGAAGAACAAGTGCACCCAACAGGAAGCACAAACCTGCCGGCCTGCTCTTCATGACATGTGACCTTTTGTCAGACTGATGCTAAGAAATTCATGAACATTATTTTTACAAACAGCAGCTCCATGGCACATCGGTGACTTACCAAAGGAGTGAAAACAAGCCTCTCAGATGTCACTCATCATCTTTGTGGTGTTCTTCATCTTCCCACAGCAAAAATCCACAGTTTCATTTTGTCTGAGGTCCACAGGGGAGAAGCCAGGACTGATGGACTCAGCGCTCCTGCTTCTGAGCATTCACTGGCCACAGACTACTACCTACAAGCACTTAATCCTGACGGTGATCCCTGGCTCCAGATGAGAGGCTGACTCTAGTCCGCCGTGACATCATAATCTGCTACACGGCCAAATGTAAGGAGGGCTGTGGAATGGAAACCTGCTGAACACTCATCCTCAGCAATCAAATCATCTCACATCCTCTGGGGTTAATTCCACACATGACTGTCGGATGCTCTTCATGACCAGATCAGAAGGAGGGGGATGGTTCAGTATCACCAGGAAATAAATGAAGATTTTCCAGTTATGAATGAGCAGCTTGCATGGCTGCACTGAGAGCAAGGAGCCACGTTTTCATCTAAAGGAAAGGCAGTGAGAGAGGTTCATAACCTCATCCTTTCAGAGCAGTTTTCTAATCAACACCTTGACACCACGACACTGGTGCCTCCAAGTGATGTGTTTGTGTGTCAGCCACTAGAGGGAGCTGTAGGCTTTTTACATGATGCTATCTATCTATCTATCTATCTATCTATCCATCTATCTATCTATCCATCTATCTATCTATCTATCTATCTATCTATCTATCTATCTATCTATCTATCTATCTATCTATCTAT
>NW_007578295.1:121611-123836 GCF_000690725.1 Stegastes partitus
CTATCCATCTATCCATCTATCCATCTATCCATCTATCTATCTATCTATCTATCTATCTATCTATCCATCTATCTATCTATCCATCTATCTATCTATCTATCTATCTATCTATCTATCTATCTATCTATCTATCTATCTATCTATCTATCTATCTATCTATCTATCCATCCATCCTCTAACCTTATCAGTGCTGAACACAGAATATACTGTAGAACAATTTCAAAACATCAAAAATGTAAAAATCAATAAAAGTATAAATAAATCAATAAAAGGACAATTAGAACAGTAAAACCAATAAAACAGGAGCCTGATGTCGAAGGCCATTAAAGTGAGTTTTCAGACGGGTTTTAAAAACAGACAGTGATGGTGCTTCTCCAATGTGCAGCTCAAAGACCCTCTGAGCTTCTGCCAAGACCTCAGAACCTCCAGAAGCAGCTGATCAGCTGATCCGAGGCACCGGGCTGGCGAATAAAGAGAAATCAGCTCAGAGAGGTACGGTGGGGCGAGACCATTTAAGGATTAAAAAAAAATCTTAAAGTGAATTCTAGAATGTACAGGCAGCCAGTGAAGCGAAGGTAAAGTCGGCGTAATGTGGTCTCCCTCACGAGCTCCGACCAGAAGACAACAGGGATGGTGTGGCCTTGAGAGGATTGTCAAGAAAAGACAAGAAGTTGGAGGATGTTCACAAGGACTGAGGCTGGTGTCAGAACATCAAGAGCCACTGAACACAGACGTCTTCAGGAGAGGAGCTACCACTGTTGAACCAGAGACGACGTCAGAAGATCTCATCTGGGCTGAGAACAAACAGAATCTGGAGAGGAACAGAGTCCAAGGTGGTTGAAGTCCAGAGTTTCTGCAGTCTGATGATCTGTGGTGCCATCTGCTGGTGTTGGTTGTGTTTTATCAAGTTCAAAGTCTCTACCAGAAGACTTTAGAGCGCTTCATGCTTACGTCTGCTGAGAAGCTTCATGGAGATGTTGATTTCCTTTGACTGAGCAGCTGCCCACAGAGCTACAGCTACCATCAGATGGTTTGCTGACCATGACATTACTGTTTGAATGACCAGCATCTCACCTGACCTGAAGCCCACAGAACCCCACATGAGATCTAGTCAGAAACAGGAACTCCGACCCTGAAATACAGACGAGCTAAAGATTGCCATCAAACCAACCTGGGCATCAGGAACACCTCCACAGTGCTGCTGAATGTTGGAGCCTTTGTTCTTGTTCCACAGTCATTCTCCTCAATGAATGAATGAATGAATGAATGAATCACCACTTTCTGAGCTTTCAAATCTCATAGTTCTCATCACAGCAAAGTATTTTTTCCAACACTTTTCCATCCTCAGCCCCCAGGAGGAGGTGACGGTGACGTTAGAAGCACATCGAAACTAAACCAGATTCTAATGTAGATCCAAAACGTGTTCAGCTTTAACACTTCAGTAACGTTAATGACTGACTGCATTAAACCAACTAGAGCTGGAAGAAAACAGATGAATGCAACAAACAGGACTGAACATCAGGTGAATGAGACGGTGATGCTCCGTCTGAGTCGTCCTTTGTTATGGTTGTAATAGAGAGACCCCTAGTGGCAGAAATGACAAATGTTCATTGTTTTACCACATCATAGGCCCTAAACCCTGATACAGCAGCTATTTGAAGACAAACCGTTGTCCTTTCCTGAACAAAGCTGTTTTATGTCTTAACCACCTCTACCAGTGTGCTGTCATTCTACCGGTTCTCTACTAAACAAACCGAGTTTTAACACATTTATGGAGGTTAAAGGAGAAAAGTCAGATTGCCACGGAACCACCAACAAGCTCAAAGAATATTTTTTATCTGCGATTATTTTTTAAAAATGTACGTGTGAGAGCCGGCACTTAGGTTAGGAGCAGCGCCCCCTGTAGGTAGGGTTAGAGAGAGCCCTCCCTCCTTATAAGCGCAGGTGAGAGCCATTAGTGCCTCTTCGTTTGAGGCCTGGTAGATGTGTGGTGGGATTGCTGTGTCTGTGCAGGTAAGGGAGATTTTAGAAAGCAAGAAAGGTTCAAACAACAAGAAAGGTTTTGATGGGACTGCTGTGTCTGTGCAGAATTGTGGTGTGTCGGTTTGATTAAGGCCCTGTAGGCCCATGCTGAAGAGGACATGAGTCAGCCTCACTGGGTCCCAGTATAAAGTCAGTCAGCTCCACCAGTGCCAGTCTCTTATAGAGCCAGAGATTGAGAAGAA
>NW_007578295.1:124224-139205 GCF_000690725.1 Stegastes partitus
CAGTGCTTTGCAGTGATCACGGTGTGCACGTGGTGAGTGAGATTGGGTTTTGCAATAGCATCTCCCCGCGGTGAGTATCCTGTCTGATACCTTTTTATATATCTTGTAACCAGTTGGTTCAGTTGCATTTAGTTTTAAATGGTTGTTAATAGTACAATATTAAATGCTTGGTCTTAACCTGATTATTGTCCTTTTCTTTTATCTCCTTTTAATAATAAATACTGAGTCTTTGACTTGAATGCACGTCTCCGGCTCTCCTTGTACCTGTAAAATAATTTGTTTGTGGGTTCAGGCAGAGACCCTCACACTGGGGTTGGTCACAAACGTTACAAGCAAAATAAGTAAAGCTGAATATTATCTAAATGAAGTGTGTGACAGACTCTGTATCTGAGCCATACCAGCAGCTCTTCCACTGCTCTCTGCAGCAGACCAGGAAACACTCTGACGTGTAGCGCGCTGACGTGATGCTGACGCTAAATACTTCAGGTAAGACATGAAACTGGCAGTTTCTTGTTGGTAGCTTCTGAGTGTGTGCTTACTGGCTCGTAGCGTGGCCGGCTAATATTATGGTGCTTAGCCTGTGGCTCTGAGGCCAAATTCAGTTGCGTTCAGTTTGACAAACAGCCACAGAGACTGAATCTGTCCTCACTGGTGCTGTCCACCACCACTGAGCTGTGACAGGAAGATGTCAGGGACGTCAAACCACCAATCATCTCCCTTTCTTTGTCTTTTTTTGGCTAGCCAGTCTGACGTGTCCGGCCCTCATTGTGGGGTGTGATCCAGTTCTTACACCTGGCCCATGTGCAGCCCACCAGCGCTTACAGATGCTCCGGCCCGGGACTGGAACCCCGACACTGAGAGCAGCCACAGAAAGGCACCAGCTTTCCTGCTCAATCTATGACCCATAAGTCAAGACAGATTACGTCTGATTGGATCGTTGATGGCGCGTCTGACCTACAATCTGCTGCATTCTCATTGCCGTCTCCCTGGGCGAAGGTTTCCATGGGAACAAGCCCTGGGCTCCTCTAATCTGTTGTTTTGCAGCCCTCACTCATCTGGAGGCAGGCTGGATTCTTTTTTGTCAGGCCCATATTCTTCTGCTCTATTTCCTCACTGAGCGCTCGCTCCCTCTCTTGCTCTGCTGCCAGCATAACCTCCTCTCTCTCCTGCCCTCCCTCCAATCCAGCTTCCTGTTATGAAATGGCTCAGACAGGTCAGTTGTAGAATCTCTGCCGACATGGCAGCGCTGCAGCCCAGTCACAAGGCTCTGCTCTTATTGAGCTCCTGATGACAAATGCACCAATAAAAACCTGGAAGGCAACTCGTACTCCTGTTCTGTGTTGTTTTAATTCACAGTATTTCAGCCCAAGACAGACAAAGGGGACAGATGAAGAGGAGCCCAGTGTGTGCTCATTATATAACAGGAGAACGAGGACAGAACAAAAGAGAGGAATAAACTGTGATGGAGGAAGCATTCAAGTCCTTCACACATCCCAGTGCAGCAGTGTCCAAATAGCCCCACAAGCCAAAGCCTGAATCCCTGCTGGAGCAGAAAAGGTTTCTGGTACCAGAGTGAAGACCAGCTCAGATGTGCCGAGGTGGGAAAAGCATTTCTCTGTTTAGCTGCTCTGAGCCTCATTCTGACACCTCAAGGCTGTTAAAGGTGTCATCGCACCCCTCATGTCAGCCAGCGGTCCAGCCCAGTCCAGCCCGGGCCACCCCAGAACCAGGACCAGTCATCTAGAAATAAAAAAGGCTCCGGACATGAGAAACAAGAGCCTTCACTGAAGAACTCTGAACTGAAATCCTGATGATAGTTTGGACTACAGCAGTTCATCCACAGAACTTTTCTAAAACGAAGGATTTTCATGAAATTTATTAAAAACGGAAAGTGGTCCACATGAGACTATGTGCAGGGTCTGGAGAGGAACGCACCAGTCCCACCACCGGTCCAGCTCATGAAGGATCTTCTACTTTCCATCTGCTGGAGTCTGTTGATGCTGACTGAGCTTTTTCCAACTTTTCCAAAAACAAGTTCCTAAACGAACAGAGATGTTTGTGGAACATTAAAGGTGCTCATTACTGCGACAGGGACCAAAACAAGCTGCTGTAAATAAATCATAAGAGCTGCTCTGGTTAGTTAACCAAGCAGCAGCTGCTCAGCTGATCCAGCGCAGCCAATGGGCTTCCACCGCAGGACGAGTCCAGTGGGTTTGTCTTCGTTTGGATCCGCTCAGCGGGATGCCGGTGTTTCCTCGTTTTTCCGCCCCCTCCTTTTGGTTTCGCCCAAACCGGCCTGAGCAGCAGCTCCTCAGCCCTGATCCCTCTGCTGCTGCTGCTGCTGCTGCTGCTGGGAGGCGCAGGAGGCGGAGGAGGAGGAGGAGGAGGATGCTCTCTGTCTGCCACTGAGCTGTCAATGGCCCGGTGCTGCTGGACGGCTGCGCGATGAACGCTTTGGCTTTTTACAGTCCGACGCCTGGAATGAGTCTGATGATGGATTTCCTTTATTTCCTGTGGATGCTGCCGTCGGTGTGGGCTGTCGAAGGTAAGCCGATGTTCAACTCTTGTTTGGATGTGAATGGCTGAAGATGTGGGACGCGCGCAGAAAGCGAGGGGACAGCTGCTGCATCAGTGCGCGCACACACACACACACACACACACACACACACACACACACACACAGATATATATGAATGTGTGAAGGAGCCAGTAGTATCCTGGTGTGTTTGTTCAGAGCTGGTCCTGAGGCTGTGTCTCCATCTCGCTGCTCTCTGAGACCTCAGGAGGCTCTGCTGGACTTCATCAGCTCCTCTTTATTTGACATCAGTAGAGTCCTGCTGTCTCCAGCAGTGTTATTTTCCTCTTCCTTAGAAGTAGGTTTCCAACCTGTAGAGCTCCATCCACCCCACAGACCTCCAGTGTGCAGGCAGGACGTCACTTTATCAGCAGTGCTGGACATTTGTGTCGGTCAGCTTGCCTGATCTCCTGGATGACATGGTTTACTGTTAGTGGAGCTGTGAGGACTCTCCTCAGTGACTTCTGGGTTTTCACTGTGTAGGTCCTGTTTTAACTGCCCCACTGGGGTGGGAGTGGCTGACTCAGGGTGAAGGACCACAGACAGACAAACTAGGGAGGATTTAGAATCACCAGGTAACCTCAGCATGTGGTGGGCTGTGGGAGGAAGAACCCGGGGCTGGGTTTTCACTGGCAGTGAATGAAGACAAACTCCATAATGAAAAGGCTCCAGAGCTTGTGGCTGTGAGGCGACGGTGCTGCCGTCCTCCCCAAGCCCTCACTTGTGCCATCCTGTCCATCATCCTGCCCATCATTGCTGTCTTTATTGCCATTACAGCCGTACTGTTTGGCGCTTACAGCTGTAAACTGTGTGCTTATATACTGAACGGATCAAAACACATTGGTGAAGAAAAGTCTGCCTGGAGGCCCAAACCACAGATAAATTAGGGAAGAGCATGAAGTCGGTGTGAATAACTCTGGTTTGAGTCTGGAACGATTCTGGACAGACGAACCTCCAGCGATGAGCCGGCACAGCTGGACTGTATTAAACATACCTATGACTGGTATAGCATCACATTTAAATGAATTAATACTTCTACTTTAATATTAGCAGTACAGTTTATCTCCACAAGCTTCCTGAGCCGCTGGGGCTCACTCAGTACAAACTCACGCTGAGCAGCCAGGCGTTCTGGTGGAGACACAACCAACACAGTGTGCATAATAATAAATAATAACGCTGAATAACACGAAACAGAAACGTGTCTGAATGTGTCCATATGTCTCGTTAACTCCATCATGTCTGTTGGATAATAAGGCTTCATACGTAAGTCTACAACAATCCACCAGAGCGGCACCATGATGACGGCAGTGATCGGTTTGATCAATACTGAGCCACAGTTATTAATAATTTATTATTAATAGTTATTAATAATTTGTTAATAGTCACGATTATTAACTGAGCTTATGGACAAAACAGTTGCACTCTCTCATGTGAATAAACAGAGCTGTGCTTTCATACGAACTGCAAATCTGTCAGAATAAAACCTACAATAAGGTTCTTCTTCTCCTGAATCCAAAACATCAGTAAAACTACATCCAAGACACCTGGTTGGCTGAACATGTCTTTATGAATAGTCGCTGTAGTTTACTGATGCTCCCTAAACGCCTCAACATCTGGGCAGATGTGCACCGGGACGCCTTTAGTCTTTCCTCAGTTTGTGCAGTGCAGTATCTCTGACAGGTGTGTGACTAAAAGGATTTAGAAACGAGTGAAACAAGGTGTTCTAGTGTCACATTTACCTGAGCTGAACCAAGCCAGTTTATCTACGGGCTGTTTTCATTAATCATCAGCTAATTGCCTCAGCGGTGCACACTCCTACTCACATTTGTAAATCATCAGAGTGCCACAAAGTCATTGTTACCCAGAAATCCTGGGGCGAGCAGCACTCTGCCATTTGGCAGCATTTCCCAGCAGTGCTCCTGCTTTGAGAGGAGGCCCATGGACAGGACCAGGGTCCTGTCAGAACACAGCCCAGGTGTCTGACTGCTCAGTGGACTCAGTCAGCTCTGCTTGTGGATCACACATTGGATGAAATGTGATAATATTTGAGGGCTGCCCGGTGGTTCAGTGGTTAGCAATGTCACCTTATAGCTAGGTGGGTTCAATTCCCGTCCTTGGATCTTCCTGCGTGGAGTCTCCATGTTCTCCCCGTGCAGCGTGGGTTCTCTCCGGGTTCTCCGGCTTCCTCCCACAGTCCAGAAACATGCTGAGGTTAATTGGTGATTGTAAATTGTCCGTAGGTGTGAATGTGAGTGTGCTTGGTTGTCTGTCTCTAAGTGTAGCCCTGTGATAGACTGGTTACCTGTCCAGGTGAACCTGCCTTCACCCTGAGTCAGCTGGGATAGGCCCCGCCCCCCATGACCCTACTGAGGATGAAGGTGTAGAGATGATGGATGGATCGAAGAAAACATCTGCATGAGTATCATCAAGTATTGTGACATAAAATAAGAAATAAAACGCTGCTGGTATTGTGCTTCATTTAGAGCTGATCTTAATTTAAATCACATAATTAACATAATGAAAACAAAAAGCTTCTTTAAATAATGATCCTATAGAACTGCAGTTATATAAGGACTTTGATATGGAGTCTGGACAGCTCAGTGATTAGCGGCTATTCACAGTTTCTCTCTCCGGCTTGAGGCCAAATGTTTTATTTGCCATCAACAGAGAACTGGCTGCTCCCATGATGATGATGAATCGCTGGAGGGTTGGAAAGTTTCCTCAATCTTTCACAGTCAATGAGTGTCATTTTATAGCAGCGCTAACAGTGATGAAGCAGTAAATGTCTGAAAAGTTCTCCTAAGATCCTCTTATCCCTAAAATTAATTTCCATTCTCTGCCAGAAGCCTGTTGTCTGGAAAGATTCTCCACTCCAGCATTTGGCCAGAATATGAGGACAGTTGGTACTCGTCTGGTTCCAACAGAACCAGATCCTGATTCTATAGCATACAGTCATATCTTAGATCGTAGTTAGCGTCCACCAGAACTGCTTTTCCCAAGTTTGTGTGAACAAACCTGGATGGGCCCTAACCTCAGGCCTACCACAAGCCTTAGAACCAGCAGACCGTCATCAGTCAGAGACTCACGTCTGCTTGTTTGTGTCTAAATGGGAGCAAATCCTCGCAGCAGGTTCCACAATCAGCTGGAGAGACGTTCATATGGGAGGGCACCAAGAACCGCCTCCTAAATCCAGACGGAAAAAGAATCATTTTCACTTTAGTCTGCTTATGGGTTTCTCAACTAATTTTATATTTTGCTAGAGGCTGCAGGTGGATCAGTGGTTAGCACCGTGGCCTCACAGCTAGAAGGTCGCCAGTTCACGTCCCAGTGAGGACACCCGGGATCTTCCTGCGTGGAGTCTCCATGTTCTCCCCGTGCAGCGTGGGTTCTCTCCGGGTTCTCCGGCTTCCTCCCACAGTCCAGAAACATGCTGAGGTTAATTGGTGATTGTAAATTGTCCGTAGGTGTGAATGTGAGTGTGCTTGGTTGTCTGTCTCTAAGTGTAGCCCTGTGATAGACTGGTTACCTGTCCAGGTGAACCTGCCTTCACCCTGAGTCAGCTGGGATAGACTCCGCCCCCCATGACCCTGGTGAGGGTTAAGGTGTGTAAAGATCAGATCTGCACTAGTCGTCGTGCTAGCTGAACGTCTTTTCGTCTCTTGTATTGTCTAAATCAATCACGAGTTCAGCATTTTTCTCAGTTCATCAACTAAACTGCTTTATTCGTGTCCGATCAATCATCTTGATTCGGCAAATGCTGATCCAAAAAGTCTTTACAGGGACGGGTCTGGACTTGCCGTCACCATGGTTACGTTCTTCAGCTCTGTTTTCCGCTGATAGCGTTTTCTTTGCTAAGTAGCGTTTCACACAACTCTGCTGTGAAGACGGCAGGAGGACATTCTCATGACACGAAGTCTTTCTCTGTGTGACAGCATCGAGGCGCGTCGGCTGACTGAAGCGAGCTAACCGCCTCATAGCGACTTTACTGTGACGGCAGCAGCGTCCGTGTGCTTCCACTGGGAGACCCACGGCGCTCTGCACAGCCAGTCGTCCACCTCACCTTCCTCCTTACAGGGGAGAAGCACTGGTTAAAAGCACAGTAACTACATGAATTCCTTTGTTTACCTCGACAAATGGGGCGGCAGTACTACTTCAGAAGTACTAATATCACACTGTAATGCTACTTAAGTATAAAACGCGATATAAAAGTAAAAACAGTCAACGCAGAAACATACTTCCTATAACTGTCATATATTATATCATTACATTATTACTATTCTCACAATCATGTGAAAGCAGAACTTCACTTCATACCAACAACATCCAGCGCTACACGTTCATGTGTCGGATGTCTGGAATGTCCACATGCTGGTGGGAATTTACTTTAAGGAAGCGGTGCAACAAGCTGAAGCAATTAGTCCAAATCGATGAGCCAACAATTTGGAGGTCAAACTAAAAGTAAGTGTGAAGCGTGACCATTAAAGGTGCCAAACGTTGAAGGCTGTAGACTGTGATGGTCAGCGTGGAGGTTTGATTCTTCCCTGTCTCTTCATCCACCTGCTCACGTTTGACCCAAAGGATTCAAGATTCAAGGATTCAAGGCCTTTATTGGTCACAAACACGGTTATACATGGTGCACCGAAACAGTCATGGTAAATGTTCTGCACTTATACAGCGCTTCTACCCAAAGCGCCTCACAACGTGTTTCTCATTCACACACATTCACACACCAATGAGCTGCCATCAAGGTGCTGCTGGGAGCAGCTTCAGGTTCAGGGTCTTGCCCAAGGACGCTTCGGCTGTGGAGGGGATCAAACCACAAACCTTGTGATTGGAGGACAACCCGCTGTAACACCTGAGCCACAGCCGCCCGATAATAAGATGAACAAGAATAAAGACTAAAACACACAGAGTCCACGTTGTAGTAAACTGGAGATACTGTGTCCTTTTAAGTCCATTTTGAAAAGTAGAATCGTCTGGACCGCCCTCCCCTCTCAGGCCTGACACTTCCAACCATGTCAAAGGCTCCCTTCCATTGGTGGTCCCAACAGTCCAGCTCTCCTGCTCCCACACTCCATGAGTTCACACAGGCTGCCTGTGTTTACCTGGCCAGGTATGTTTGCAGCAGATGCTAAGTGCTCATCCAGCAGAACATCATTTGCCTTTGAGTTGAATTTCACATAATTGCGACGTCGTACACCAGCAGGTGTCATTCACACTCCTCTGTCTGTCTTCAAGGTGCTCGCACAGGAAAGGTGATAATTGCTGTTCTTCACAACAGGAAACCTTGTGATTAGATACAGTACATGGTGCTCAGAGGAAACTCTCATCAGCCCCCAGGAGGAATATTAGAGGAGGAATAACTTATCCCTGGTTTCCCTGAATTCTGCTGTAAAGCTGCTTCGAGTGTTTTTATTGGAGTTGATCCATCACATTTGTTTTCTCGTCTATTCAGGTTCTTCAGACAGTCTGGACAGATACGGAGAAAACACAAGTCCAGTTTAAAATCTGTATACAATAGCTAGTTAGTCTAGACATGAGTGGAAGTTGCGCTGAAGGACATGAATGTATTTCATATTTGTGCTCCAGAGACAGCATGTTGACGAGCTTCAGCAGATGTACAGTTTTGATCATCTTTATGTGTTCATGTGATGACGTTGTGAAGTGGAAGATTCTCCACCACACAACAGACACTTCTGAGGACATTATAATATGACATAGTTCTAAATGATGACCTTCATCTGATGACGGAACATCTTTATCTAGTTGGGAGTGGTCTCTTCCAGGATGACTGATCGGTTGGACATCCATCCAGCTCATCACTCTGACCACGTTTAACATCCAACATTGTACCACTGGACGTATGACAGGAGATACGGTGAAGTACAAAAGCTCCCCTTGGAGACGACCACATGAACTTATTCAACCTACCGTGTCCTCGTTTCTTAGAGGCCCTCTTGTTGTTTGATCTTGGAGAGAGGCCAGCCCGGCGTCAGTGCCCTTTGCTGACATTTCACAGTGGAAGTCAGTTATCTAAGCCAATCAATATTCAGTGTTGGGAGAGCACAGTGCGTATTCGCCTCTGGGAGCAGTGACAGAAAACATTGAGCATCAAAACAGCCCATGACCCAGTTCTTCACTGGCCTATGGCCGAGTCGGGAATTTGAACTTGATAAAAAGAAACGCACGTCAGCGTCATAGAGCTGCAGCAGCATGGCGTCACAGGCCAGACTGTTCATACTGATGTATCTGAGTTGGTTTTAGTCTGTAGCCAACTAATGAACTAACTAACTAACCATTTAGCTTTCTGTCCAGTTCCAGGCATAACAACCACATGCCATCGAGGATTATTTACGACTGTGGTTTCACCGTGACTGTTTGTGAACTGCTTCGTTTTGTTGTTGTTGTTTTAAACACATCAGTTACACAACTGATTCTTGCACAAAGCCCTGTGTGAACGCTCCTCAGTCAGCTGGAGACAGGGCCAGCACAACACAGAGCTCACATTGTCCTGATACGTAGTCGCTGGCTATGCCATATGCTTCAGTCTAATTAGGTTTTTTTCCTATTCATTGTGTACATTTTCGCTCGCAGAGGATTTTCCCTTCTGATGTGAACATCAGCACGTCCACTCAGATCAGCCACTCTCTGTAAAACAGGCTGATAAATACACGGGGACTGAATATTTAGTGGTTTCTTATTCACACGACATCCTGCTTCTGGCTTGCATGACATGTTCCCATAGGTGAAAGCTTCGGTGCATTTTCCCCAACAAGACACTGAGACTGTGAATCTACTGAAGCATAACTTTTTAGTAAAGCATGAACCGTCGATGCATGTTCTCCTTCCCCCAGGAGATCAGTAGATTTAGTTCATGTGACATCTGCTCAGCCAGTCCCCGTCCTGACTGTTATCCAGCAGTCCTACATCACCACGCTGGAGTTTACAGGACCGTAGCATCAATATGTCCCTGCTATGATCTGAGTTTATAGAGGCTTCTCCAATCACATTTACACCTAGAAGAATTTAGAAAGAACCACTGTTCCTTTCAGTTTTCATGTCGAAGGAACTGTTTTTAATCTGGAACTGTCAAAAGTTAGGATCTTTCCACAGTCTGATCCAGTTTAAAGTCCTGCATCGTCTCCATTACTGTAGTTCTGCTCTGGCTCAGCTGAACCCAAACACAGACCCTCACTGCCTGAGATGTGAAACAGTGCCTGCAACTCTTTGCCACATGTTTTGGGGATGCTCAGAGCTCGGTCAATTCTGGTCCTCCTTTTTCATTTTGTTTTCTAAAATGTTCAAAAAGAACATTCCCCTCTGCCCCCTCTTTGGCGTTCCTCCTGCAAACATATCCACAACTTCCAAGCAGAACAAGGCTCTTGGTTCTCCACCCTGATAGCACGGCGGCTGATATTACTGAACAGGAACAATGCTGCTCCTCCCACCCACACTCATCTTATCCGGAACATCATGTCTAATCTTCAATTGGAAAACATCTGATATCGTGTAAATGGCGCCCTCCAGAACTTCCACAGCATTTGGGATGGTTTCATAAACTTTGTCAGGAATCTTGATGGTCTGCAGTTGGACTGATTGACATCCAGCAGATGTAATACACGATTTAAACACTTTACCTGGGTGTTAAACTGGAGCCCCCAGAGCTTTGAACTGTTCAGTCCTCTGAACATCTTCCATCTACATATTTTTCAGATGCGTAGCTCTGTAATAGAAGCACGTCTTTATTCTGTGAACGGTTTAACTGTAGCTGCTGGACGGTTTTCCTGGAGGACTGTGATGAGCAGAGCAGAGGATTCTGTGACTGTTGAGTTTTCCCCCTTTTCCTTCCTTTTGGTATTTATGCTAGCATGTCGTGTGTAGACCGACTGTAAGCTGCTTTAGTCTGTGGAGCCGCTGATGGCATCGGGGCTAGCAGGCAGCTTAACCCACAGACATGACAGTATCTGTCTGACCAAGCAGGAGAGCCAAGTGCACCATGACCACAGAAGACCTGCCTCAGACTGATCCCATTTTGAACAATTATAAATATTAAGTAAATAGTGGATCTTTTTCCAGTGCTGTGTGAATGTGAGGCTCTGAACTACTAGTTGGACTGGACAGTACATCCAAACTACATCATCTGGAGCAGAGGGAACCAAGAAAAGTTCATAGTACAGGGTTCCTCTGGAAGGCTCAAGGTGAGGAAGTTTCAATCTGGATGATTCAGAGACTCAGAGCAAAGCAGCTAGTATCTAGTACCAGCCATAGTTTACTGTGTGTAACCCGGCTGGGACATTCTGACCCCAAGCTGACAGACGTGCAGGTGAAGCTACTTAAGAATCTGATATTCAGAAATGTCAGTGTGAATGGATGTCACGTGGCACGCTGGTACAAACTGCCACCTCTCCCAGGTTTGAGCAGCATCATCAGGATGAACTGCTAGAAAGCTGGAGTCAGAGCGCCGGAGGTTGAACCCCAAACCTTCTGATCTGAAGCCACAAGTAAGCTGGAGGTGATGTGTCGCAGCGCTGCACCACTTTCATGTCAGTTTTCCTCTAAACTGAAACATAATGAATTAAAGTGCGCGTCATGCTGTTTTAAAGGGACCTGAACATGAGTTTGATTATTGGACGTTAAGTTTGACGGTCCTCTTGAAGCGTCCTTATTGTGGGTCTTCAAAGGGCTTCAGATGCCTCTTCTTGAGGCTTCTTGCAGACCAGGGTTGATGTCAGCTGCTGAAGTGGGGTTCTGTTTACAGCAGAGTCTCCCTCGTTGAAGCCATCATGGTAACTGCTCTGCACCGATAAAGCACTTTTCTACCTTAGCGGCGCTTTACAGCGTTTTCTCATTCACACCAGCGGTGACAGAGCTGCCATCAAGGTGCTGCCTGCATCAGGAGCAACTTCAGGTTCAGTGTCTTGCCCAAAGACACTTCAGCTGTGGAGGGGATGGAACCGCCAACCTTACGATCAGAGGACAACCCGCTCTACCAGCTGAGCCACAGCCGTCCTCGATTAATGCCTGTTTTTTAGGCTCAGCTTGTTTGTTTCTTTCTGATCTGCAGGAGCAACCTTTGGTTCTAAGTAGAGGACCCGGTTTCATACTGCGGGGTCCGTCCGTGTCAGCTGGCGTTCAGCGGCGGTGGTGATGCTGTCCATGTTTGTTTTCTCAACAACACTGACGTTAATGCATCTTTCAGCAGCAGCCGTGGTTCAGACAGCAGAGTGGCTGATGGCTTGATTGTCACAGTGTCCCCAGGCGTCCAGGCAGCTCACATGCTGAAAGGCTGGACGAGAAACACACTGTACAGCAGGAAAGACACTCCGTCGGTGTTATCGGTTCCTCTCCAGCTGACAAGGAAGATTTTCCTGCAGGTATCTCTGCTCACAGGTCTTCCACACAAATGTGGACCAGATTGTTTCACTTTCAGAGGCTTCGTCCATCTTCTGTGACAGAGACAGTCAGAGCCCACCTGGCTTCCACGCTTCCACCAGTCGGCTGGTGTCAGTTCCACCTGCCAGGTCTTCAGCATCACACCACTGTTCCTCAGGATTAGTCTCAAAAGCATCAAAACATTTAATTTATATTTTACTCTCATTTACGTTGAAGTTACGTCACGGCTTGAGTGGTTCACCCACAATGGTCCACATGTGTCCCATTAAAAATAAAAGTAGTAAAATTATTAGATGAGTTTAGATTGCACTTGATTTTTCACCACAAATGGGGAAACTCACGTGTTGCAGCCGTCTGGACACAGAGCACAGAAAGAGAACAAATAAAGTCTAAAGAGGAAGAGCTGAGCGACACACACTGAAGCTCCATGTAATGATGCTATGAACTGGATCAAATAAACAGAATCAAATATGATGATTATTGTGTTTCTGTCACTTTGCACATAGGAAGAGGAAGCGCAGGACTTCCAGGTGGAGTCTGCTGGCCGTCATACAGTCAGGCACACTTTGATCCACTGTTTGCTTCCTGTTTCTGTCGCTGTTCTCCGACCACAGAGCTCCAGTTGTTTTCTTCGCTGACAGGAACCATGAGGTGTTGTTCTCAGACGGAGGCGTGTCACACTCTCGTGGCTTTTTGGTGGAAATAATGCATTATGCACTACTGCCGCTGCACTTTGGCACGAGATGGTGTCACCGTCCTCGACCACTGAAGCTGTAAAACTACCTCAGCAGTGCGTTCTTCTAGACTTTCTCTCTGTAGATCAGGCTTGTGCTTGAAATGGTAACACACAATTTATTTAAGCATATGCGCCACGTAGCATCCATCCATGATCTATACACCGCTTAATCCTCATTAGGGTCGTGGGGGGCGGAGCCTAACCATGTAACATGACACTGTAAACTAAGAAAACCCTAAACAAACCCTTAACTAACTAGATGACATGCAGTCAGCCTTATGTGAGGAAATTACACAGAACAATATTGTTTTATTTGGTCTCAAGTTAGATAACGTCTGATCCCTAATTAAGAAAAACCAAGCAGGAGGCTGCATGAGTGTGTGAGCTGATGCTGAAAGCAGCATGGCGGCAGCACTGTGACATAAAACAAAGTGAAAGTCGCTGATGTATCCTGGTGGGTTTAATCCAGCGTGGCGTACAGAGCGTGGTGCAGCCTACCAGGATTATGTGTGCTGGACTTAGTTGGCCCTCTCTCTCCTCCTTCCTGCCCTACTTTCATTGAATCATGCATAGAAAGGCAGAACAAGAGCTCTCCCTCCCTCCCTCCCTCCCTCCCTCCGCCTCTCTCTTTATGCACACACACACACACACACACACATCATATACACATACATATATATGTGATGTGTGTATATGTAAGAATGCAGGGACAGATGGAGCTAGTGGGGGAGGTGGAGGTGGTGGGGGTGGTGGGGGTGGGGGGTCATCATTGAACAGAGCAGCATTATGAATAAAGACGTCACTTCCAGGTTTTGCTGAAACATAAATTGCATCGTGTTAAATAATGATTTAATAGTCATGATGAATGAAGTCCCAGCGCCGAGGGGAACCGCGACCCAGCGTGGGTCTGAACAGGGTCTGAACAGGGTCTGAACAGGGTCTGAAAGGGTCTGAACAGGACGCCATCAGCAGCTCCTCCATGAGAGGCATTTCCAGCAGCATACTGTGGCCATTCAGTGAGACTGGAGGGACTGAGGCGCTGCCATGACAAATGTCTAGTCACGAAAGGAGGGCAACATATACTAATGCACCCCCGCCCTACAAGCCCACGCTGTCCCCATTTCGCTGCTCCAGCAGCCATCAGCGCTTGCAGCCCGTGTAAGCCTGCCTGCATGTTAAAAGCATCACTGCTGCGCTGCTCTTCATTATTAACACACATATTCATGTATGTTTTCTGAGCTCCTCTCTGGCTGCTTCATGGTCACACGTTCAGGTTGTCTCCTTACAGGCAGTGGTCGGGCTGTTGGTTCTGGTCTCACATGGCCCTGCTGTGGTTGATCTCATGCACAGACATGTAGAATACTGGCTGAAAGTTTCAGGCACTTCAGAGGTTTATTCATCGGGAATGCATCTGATTGGTCCCAAATGTATTCCCAGCCAGAGTCCAGAAAGTCAATCAATGACCTTTGTGCCAGATGAAGAGGAGTCCTGCTCTGGTCTGAACCACAGAGCCCTGAGCTCGACATCAGGAAGTCCATCTGGGATGAGATGAAGACACAGAGGAACCGTGGCGTGCAGGAAGCAACCCACCTGCTGAGGGCCTTGTGTAGGAACTCACCTGATACGTAGAAACTGAACGTCTTAGAAAACATCCTCCCGTCCCACCTGGTGTCTGAACCCTTCACCAGCACTGCTCACACCGTCCAGAGCTAGAGCGGGTCAGTACACGTATCAGCGCCGTACCACACACAGTGTTATGAAGCAGACTAAACCAATCAGAGCTAACACTAGAAGCTCCTGCCTGTAATAACTCTGAATGCTTTTTGAGTTTTTGAAAACAGGCCGTCATGGCTGCTGCAGATATTTAGAGCCGAGCAGCTCGTCGGCTTTCTGCTCCTCAGGTTTATGTACAGCAACTGCACTTGTTGCTGTATTTTTACTTTCACTTATATTTTGCTCTTCTTTTGTTGTACTTTTGATTTATTGGGTTTTTCTCTAAAAAACTGGGCCCTGAGTTCTAATGTGGTACCAGCACCATGTGGACGTGAGCCGGCAGGACCAATAAAGCTCCGGGAATCCTTTAACTTCTGTGATTCTTTAAAACATCTTTAAAGCCTCACCGATTATTGTTCACAGAATTTGGCTGAATTTCTTTTTACTGAATATCCCATATCTAATCATGTCAGAAGCTCATGCAGAGTTTATTTATTTGTTTATTTTTTACAGAAATTAAAATAATAGAATCTATTAGAGATGCGCCGATCCAATACTGGGTAT